>NW_022280645.1:0-22718 GCF_004355925.1 Anarrhichthys ocellatus | reverse complement strand
TGTGTGTGTGTGTGTGTGTGTGTGTGTGTGTGTGTGTGTGTGTGTGTTTCAATGCACGTGTGCGTGCTTTGGATCGAGCTTGGCTCCAATATCCGTGTTCTCCGTCCAACACCTCCCACCTCCCTACTGCTGCCGAATCGGAGTCCAAGAAGGATCCCCCGTAGGCCCCGAAAAGTGGGCCTGCACCTCAATAGCTTCAGTGGAGAACTGGCCTAGAAGCGTTACTTTCTTAAATCCATATGCTGAGCTGATTGGTAAAACACCCAAAGAAACAACCTTGCTGTTACTTGAATTAACAACCTGACAGGCCGTAATTTTCCATCAATGTTGTCTCACCCAGGCTTTAATTAACTGAAACAAAAGAACTAGCACTTTATTCCTTGGTTTTTAATAAATTAAACACTTTCAAAGCCTTATTGTTGCAGACAATTCTGTAATTTTTATGTAAATTCAGTGTAAGTTCCATCGACAAAGTCTTGGAACATGTTATTGCCACCTTCCCACTCCTACGCCCCTATGATTTAGAAAACAATGGATTTGTGTAGGACATTCACATAATAGCATTCACATTCAACAATTTGGCCGCCCTGTGCTCCTTTAAAAACAACACCAAAGCGACGACCGGCAGTAAGTAACAATGTTTTCCGTACTGCTCTCAATGAAGCTCGTACAGTTTTGCTCTTGAAGTATATTCATCACTTCCTTCGGGTGAAGAACTGTCAACCAGAAATGCATGTAGGTAAATGAATTGATTATTGATTAATGTCTCAGTTGGAAAGAAAGGGATGATCTTTCAGATAAGTTCAACTTTGTGATGTAGATCCTGAAGACGGATGTGTTTTTAGCCGTTGTACTGGCAGGAATGTCGGCCAGTTGGTCCACCACTTGATCCAGACTTAAACAAACAGACATTCATGTTCACCAGAGGATGAATTCTACTGACTTTGATCGTCCCCTGACCTTTCCTGCTGCATCACCATGAGGTTGTTGTTTTTTTAGTGAAATGTCTCAACAATCATTGGGTGGATTGCTATAAAATTAGCTACGGATGATTTTGTTTCCATCAAGATAAATAATAGAAACTCTGGTGATCCACGGATTTTTCAACTAGCGGCAGGTCAATCTTTAATTGGTCCGATACTTTGGTTTAAGACCAGCTTCCTGCAAAACTAATGACATTACCAACAGCTTACATAGCAAATGCTAACATGCTGAGCTAATTTGGTGATCATGGTAAAAACAATACCCGCTAAACATCAGTATTTGAGCTGAAAGCACCCCTGTCTTGTTACAGTAAGTCTGGCTCAGCTATAAAGCTGAAATACTTGATTTGTTTTGTAATTTTTAACATACTAGTGCAGTGCTGGATTTGGGCATGGCCTTTGGGAGCGCATGCCCTTATTATTAATATTGAACATGTTGCATGTCTAATTGACACTGCGTTTCCTCGGGTCCCCAGCAATATACATGCTAAGTGTTCATTAGATTGAATGAACGGTTCTTGAGATATGCAAAGGACACACAGACGGACAGATTCCTGTGTGGTGAACTGCTCTCAGGTTATTCATGGGCTGCTGCTCGGTATCATTACTCTGGTTAGCACCTTGCTAGCTGTCTGGCTAAGAATAGCAAGTTAAAGCTATTCCACACAAGGTGACATAAACATAGATTGCATATTGGAATTACTTTTCCTAACATCTACATCATCCTAAGCTACTTTAGTGTGTTATCAGTAACTTTACATTTGATAATTCGGCAGGTTAGAAAATCATTTCATACACAAAAACAACATGAGGCATAAAAATAGCTACTCTTGATGTGTTGCTATTACCTCTGACCAACAACATGCACAGCATTTCAGTCTGGACTCCGTTAACGCTTTTTATTGTGGTGACCTGTCAATTTTGTAAAATTCTACCTCCGTTTTCTGAATCCCCCTCTTGGCATCGCTCTCATTGACTCAGACCGTCTCTCGTGGTACTAGAGGTGATTGTTAGCGGATTATGAGATGATTGTAATTGTATTGCTCTTTAATTCCAAGCTTTGCTGAAGCAGAAAAATGAAAATGTGCCCGTCCCGACACATGACTTGATATGAACTGGCTGTCTGGGGATTCGCTACTTGAATCTCATTGGGTTTGAGCGTAACACTGAAATAATGAATAATGAAACTGCGGGTAGACTTCCTTAAAAGCAGCTTGTGTCAGCTTTTCCTGAACAATATCGGTCTCGAGTGCACAGTAATAATTATCATCGGTGTCATGTCCCGCTGCATATTCCATGCGAGTTTATTCTTATTGCCAAATTTCATTATTATCTTATCGTGTTTCTTCATGCGCCACCTTAGCAGTTTTTATCTGATATCGGGGGAACTGAGACCGGAAAATTCCAAATTTAAGCACGAAGCAAAAAAAAAAAACCAATCATCTGCAATGTCTTTTCTTTGCACAGTTGTTTGTTTTCGAGCATTTAAGCTCATGAACACCACTAATTTCACATTGATATATTGTTGAAGCAGACCCTACATTCAGTATTTGTTAAATGAGCTGATACCTAGCGGCGCTCTCATTGTTGTTGTGATTTACTGCTCGTCCCCAGAGCTCATTTTAAACCTCCTGTTTTTAGGAGGCGAGGCTGCACAGCATCCCCTCCTCTAGTATTGCTTTCCTATTGGATTGTGATGTAAAGCGTGATGCATTGTGGGAGGTGGTAATCTAATCCCAGACGCTGGCACTCCTGAGGGTGGGAGATCTCGCCATGTGATTGGAAAATTTATCTTAATCAAGTGACAGCTACATCATCAAGCTGCTTCCCCTCCGGAGCAACACCTGCACAGAACAACACATGCAGATACACTGCGGCATACATGCACAGATACACAGTGAAACACACCTGTAACATATGATCTCTCACAGGTGCATCCCACGCCGGTGGTATTAAAACCTCGCAGCCGTGTTTCACGCTGCCTGCACCCTTTACCCCCCCCCTTGTGTAAATGCATTCACAGTCTTTCACGTCCCACGTCAAGAAAATCCACCGAGCGTGAGCTTAATCCACAAAATACAAAAGATTATCCAACTACTACACGCACGTTGCTGGATATTACCGTCGGAAGGATTTGTATCAGCAGATGAGAAAATGTGGATACACAGTTTAAATCAACACCTGCAGGGTATAATTTCGGTGACCATGCAGCGCGCTGTCGTACCACTGTGAGAATAATGTTGAATATTAAAGGGTCAGCTCACTCGGATTACAAAAATACACATCACATTTCCCCCCTCACCTCCAGTGGCATCCATTCGAGGTATGCCTCTGACATTTCTGCTCCAATAGAGTGCTGAAGGGATGACATGTCTTTGTTGGGATTTTTACATTGGATTTTGGATTCATGCCGAAAAAAGCACTGCGGAGAGCACATGTTTATGATACTTACACGTTTTGTTCAGCAAGATAATCTTCACAAATGATCACTGTTATGATTTTAAAAGCGTGAATGCAATTGGCAGAAGTGAAAAGCTAACGTTGAGCTCTAAACAAACTACTCCACGGTTGCATTGATGCGAGGATACACGAGGCTGTAAAGGCGGATGATGACGTTAAGTAGTCTCATTTAGTCACTTGTTAGCAACCTCCTCTTTTTAAAGACTCAGAAAAGTTTGGTATTCACTCACGTATTTTATATCAAAGAAACAAAACGGTAAAATCTGTTACGCTTTTGTTAACCACAAACCTTATTCCAGTCGTCTCAACCAAAAACCCACCGACTTTGAGACGAGTGAAAACGCTGACTCATTTCCTAGTTGTAGGACTCCTTCCTGCAGCACTCTACAGACAATAGAGTTGTGTTGATCTTTAGACAGTTTTGATACATAAAAAACTATCTCTCTTTCGACTTTTTCTTTCACTGTCAGCAGTTTTCTCTGAAAGTAGTTCCAATGAGAATCTGTTGACACAGTGAGGTCTGTGGACACTTTTCTGTTGAATTTTTAAAAATGTAACTTTCTTCCCAAGATGTTCGCACATCCGACTGTGTCACATGCACGTGCGTTTAAAAGTATCACTTGAATGTCCCACATCTTAACAATGTATCGAATGTGGTGTTTCACGTTATTCTTACAACATTGATCTTAAATAGATACTAATCAACTCTCGCTCTGTGTGCACAGGTGTGGGACAGGTATTCTCCTGTGGCAGTGGCTCTCTGTAATTGACAGCGACGTGTGAACAATCTGTCACATTATGTTCAAAAATATGAGAAAAAAATTATAAAGTCAGACACCTCAACACATAATTAGGTCCCTTAAGACCCTTTTATAGTTTGTAAACAATGATGTCATATGCAGTTCGGCAACAAAGGTTGAATTGAAAAGTGAAAGAGCTATGTCACAAAGGCAACCAAACCAAATGGACTTTGTAGACCCGTGTGCTATTAGTGAGAGGGTAGAATACATAAACAGAAGTTTTGTGGCCAAATATATATATATATATATATATATATATATAGACACACACACACACACACACTAAAAGCTTGACAGATCATTCAGAACCAGCCATCTGACTGAACGCAATCATTCTTTTGTGGCCGGCGAGGCCAAACTTTTGATCGGCAGCGAACATGAAAGTGGGCGGTCAGGGTGTAAACAGAGTCCCACGTCACAAGCAAACGACCACATCTCTGAATCGATGCCTGTCCTACTGTTTGGGACAGGTGCTCACCGTGTGGTGTCCACCCCTTTCGCGCCAGGGGGGCGGACAAGAAAATGGTTGTGAGATTTGAAGTCTGTTTTATTTAATTTTTTTCTTAAGCGAAGGCCAGCCTGGCATCCTGCCTTTGTTGTTGTGTTTCTGTCTTATAAATATCGTACGTTTGAGGGATGGAGATGAAATACCACACCCTGACTAGAAGAATATCATCTTCTGGGGAAAACAAGCATCCCTGCTGTGTGTACATCTCATTCTTTCTCTGGTTTTCTTGCTCACAAGAAGAAAACCGCCTTGAACGGTTTGTGCTCTTGTAAAAGCTGCCAGTGCAGCATCTCCCAGACCCGAGGCTTTCATCCACAGGGCGAAGTCACTAAGCCTGCCTCTGACACTCCCTCATTGGCACTGATACCCCCCCTCTCTCTTGCCAAACTATCACACCCCTTTAGGGTAGACTTGCAGGGGTCTGTCGACTCAGATTTGAGTCAGCAAGTCAACAGAAGCCAGTCATGTGAAGCCGCTCGGTGGACGATGTTTGGAGGGCTGCGGTTGTGAATGTGTGTGTTTCTTAATGTTCCTATCACCTCCCCGCAGAACAAGAGCTTTCATTTCTTGGTAAATAAAGATTGCCGCAGTGCACACACATATTTATTTTTACTGTGACACTGATGGGTACGGTCACTGCTCTGTTCTCCCTTCGCTGCCTCTACTTTAAATGCAGACGGTAGCTTCTCCCTGCCACGGCCTTTAAAAGTATTTTCGGGGACTTAATTTCTCTACCTTTTTTTTGTTTTCGCCCTGACGTTTAGCTTCTGTTTCGAGCACACATTAAAGACGATTTGAAGAAAAACCATCATGCCACTAATGTGTCAGACCAACATCAGCTCTCTGAACTTTATGCTTTTTCAAGCATCTAAAGTGTGAATTGTGATTGAAGCTATTTGTTTTCAGTCCCGTATGCAGATTTTTACTCCAAATAGAACAAGACAGCTCTTGCCAGTCATGCTCTCCGTCACCATAGCATCAATGACTTCCTGTGTACCACCGGGGTTTTCACAAGAAAACGATACTCCCTCATTAGCGAGACGAGCACCAGAGCTGTTGCTGTTGAGGGGGGGGGTGAGACATCATTTCCTTTCAAGAAACTGTGCATGTTGAGTACAGCAGCACAGCACGGGGATCTGTCCTGTTTATTTACTAAAGACCAGTGTTGAGTTGTGGCTTTATTCTTTTATTTTTTAAAGAGTTGATTGTTGTTCCGTTGATATCTATCATGTTAGAAGATGAAACCATTGTGAGATGTTGCTTTTGTCCCCCTAGTCTTCCAGTTTTGTAGTAATAGTAACTATTGTTAAAACTGAAATAAAATACAGCAAAATCCAAACTGGAAAAATATGAAAAATAACACAGTTAAGTGAAAACTAATGACAGACAGACCAATCAACAAATCAAACATTGGGTGCACTCTGGGCCCGGGCGAGGATGTGATGATGTCATTGTGTTATGCAGCCCAGTATCTTAGGCATTATGACTTAATGTATTCAATTATTCCACATCTCTACTTTAATGCCAGGGTAGGAGATAGTGAGTCCTTTGTGTAGAGAGGTAGAAGCTGTGGAGGTCGAGATAGTGGATGGGCGTGTAGCACATCTGACTTCCTGTCAGACCTGCAATTAGAATTGCCTTTTTAATTTAGCTATCACCACCATTACTAACAGCACTGTAGACGTGATATTGTAGAAAGTGAGGTGATCCATTTGTGTGGATTATTTTCATTATCAATAAATCTGCCAATTATTTTCTTCATTAATTGATTTGGTCTGTAAAACATCAGAAAAAGTTGGGGGAAAAAATCCCATCAACGTCATCAAATCAGACCCCAAAAAATGTTTATTTACATTTTTTTTTAATAACTGACCTGGCCCCTACTGTCCCATGTCGGTGTGTCTGAGGGACTAATGGGGACACCAATGTTTTAGATTGGTCCAGTATTGAAGGAGAACTCTGCATACCGCTAATCGGGCTGCGATGTAATCGCTCGGGGCAAACCCTCGCCTGCAATGTACATCCACTACAAGAGCTTGTTTTTGCCACTGACGGTCAACATTGTGGAGAGAAAGAAGACGTTTTTCTTACCTTTTCTCTAATCCGGTCTGTTCGTTGTTCTGTCAGGTGACTTGTTGCTGGGAGACAACGATGGAGGCATCAGTGAGAGTTGGAGGGTGGGTTGTCGATGATAGAAAGCGTAGCTAAATATGATTTCGACAATGTGGATGCACTTTGAGATTTCAGAACGAGACTTCTCTTTGAGCGACACTTGGCCAGACCAAATAATTGGCGGTGAGGAATCACATTACAAGCCACTGAGCGTCTGCAGCGCGCTCTCTCTCTCAATACTGGAGCGATTTCACAAATGCTCCTCATTAGTCACGCAGACACTAAACATGGGGAAATAGGGTCAAAGAAAATCACTGGACAAAAAGCATCCATTAATCAAAATGTTGCTTCTTTTCCGATTGACTAATGGCTTAATCATCTAATTGTTGCAGCTCTAATTACAAATCAAATTTAAATTTAAAAAGGTTTTCTTTGACATTTGAAGTTTTGAGATTCAAGTTTTGTCTGAAGAGTAAATCAGTTTGATGATGTTACATTTGATTTTCCACACATTCGCCATATTGTGATGAATCAATACAATGATATGATATAGAACAATATTAGTGTAAAGATTCTGATATCAATCAGCAGAACTAAGTGCAGTAAGTCATATCGCCCTGCTTTAAGTGCACCTTCATTTGTTTTATTAAAAATATCAGTCATATCTAGTTCTTATTGTGTCCACTCTGCAGAGGCTACTGTATGTTTTATGAAGTTAGTTTTAGGCCCAGGAGAATTAAGTTTTCCTTACCTCAGAGGGATGTGTACAGTGATGATAGCCAAACCTTTTTCTGCTGTTTGTAGCCACAGAAAAGGCCATGTATTCAACGAGGTACCTGTTAACGAGATTTGTCATCATCTGTCTGATTCAGCTCAGCGGGGTGATAATGATTGATGGATCGATTGATCCGTCACCTTGTACACTTGCTTCACAGTAATTATTCAAAACAGCTCAGCTCGGGGGGGGGGGGGGGACTCAATCAGTCCCAATCAGGTGGGGATGTGTGAGAGCGTGACTGTGGGTTAAACACCAGGCTGAAGGTTTGGTAATCAGCAGCTGGACACACGTCGTGTCTTCTTTTTAATTTAAAGCCGTCTTCTCCTCAACCTTTCACTTTACACTCAGTACTGCAAAACGAGTCACTAGCACGCTGCCTTGAAGGTTGGCTCGACTGGTAGCCATGACAGCCTGTTACACATGATAAAAACAACTGTGTGGACGATGAAGTAGTGGCTCAGAGGTAGAGCGCGTCGTCTTCCAATCAGAAGATCGGCGGCTCGATGTGTCGATGTGTCTTTGGGCAAAGGCTCTTAACCCCAAATTGCTCCCGTTTGGCTCTGTGGGTGTGAATGCTCGGATGGTCCTGATGGGCAGGTGGCACCTTGCGTGGCGGCCCCTGCCATCAGTGTATGAATGGGTGTGAATGGGGTGAGTGACATGAAGTGATGAAGCGCTTTGAGGTCAGAAGACTAGAAAGGCGCCAGTTACTATCCGTTTGAATACTCTTCTGAACCATTCAGCAAAGTAGGTAAAGAGTAGAGGGCACCTCCACATGATGGAAGACTGTTATTCTTCTGTTTGTTCTCAGGAATGTCAAGGTTACCTGGTTTGTTTTGGAGGGAAATCAGGCATCTTTACTGGAGCGTGTGTGTGCAGCGGAGTGTTGCTCTCGTTGTTGTTGTGCTCTTTTTTTGCTCTCGATGCCTGTTTGCATGTTTTCATGAAGGTGTTCAATGGGAAGTTATGGAGCTGCTGAGGTTGACAGCATCTGACAGTGTTTACGTCTCTTCATGCCAGACCTCTGCACAGACCACTGCTCTTGACTTGTGGGAATCTGTCTGTTTTGGACACCGGCAGTTTAAATTGTGAAGCATCATTCGATGATACGTTCACGTTGCAGCGTTAACGTGGAGGCTGCAGGTCTTTCACTCTGGCTCGGTGCCCGGTTCTTTGGAGTATTTTCTTTGACGCTGCCAACAGCGATATCCTCACTGCTGAGCATGTGGGTGTCGGTAGCATTGGAGCACGTTTTCTGTAATTTATCTTGTCACTCCTCAATCCTTTGGGGGTGTCGTATTGGGGGGGGGGGTATGAACTGACAAACACAGCCTTTCTGTAAACAACAGAACAACAAGCTAGTCTATTTTGGTTCAGCTTCAATTACAGGTGCTTAGAAATGTCATGATGATGTGCAGCTTCACTTGAATGTCAATTTAGTCTCTAGTTGCTGAAGATGCCCACTTAATTTGCCTGGTGAAATTAGAAAGGATTGATTACAGCAACCAATAAATCTATTTATGTACATACGGGCTTGTGAGTATTGATTTGAGACGAGAACATGTAAAGCGATCCATGAAAGCTGAAGGATGAGCGAGTTCTTTCTGGTACCCAGCTATAGCTACTGAGCTACAGCTGGACTGAAGATGCAGTTTCATGAGAGTACATCATATCAAGATCCATCCAGTTCTATTTAATTAGCTCCACAGGAGGGCCTAAAACCCAGAAATGAGGTTACATTTTTTGCATTTCTGGTTCCCTCGTTTTAAAGTCAATTGTTTTTTTAATGGGTTTTTGGTAAATTGCCTGAAATAAGTTCAAGTTCGAGAGATTGTCACCTTTTGTTCTCAGATATATGAGAAAACGTCGGTACCCACTTAGCTAAATGAGACGACTAAACGCCATTATATTAGTGGTGGTGAAGTCACGTGACCGCGGTGTAGTTCCTTTGTAGCTCAACGTTAGCTTTTTAATTGCTTGTCAATTCATATTACAGCTTTAATTATAAAGCTGTAATATGAATTAAACTGTCATGAGCAGAGATCAAAAATGGAGACGACTATTTCACTTTGTGAGACTTGTTGAAATGTAAACACAGAGCCGTCAAAGAAGCTCCTTCAAGCCGTGCGGGACACAATCCAGCTAATGAAATTGAGATCAAGTGTGAGCGGAGAGCCTCAGTCAACGTGGCTTCGTGCCGCCCAGCCCTGAGCAGCGATCCCGCTGAACGCAGGCCGGGGTTAACAATCAACCATAAATGCTAAGCTGCTCAAAGTGTTCCTTCTGATGTTAAGTATTCGCCTCTGGTCTTGTTCCTTTCTCCTTTGCTCTTCTCCACGATAACCCCCCCCCCCGATGCATACTGGGGCCCATTAAGACCAAAACACGCTGATGTCCATCTGGTGCTTAATAGCGATCTTTTGACCGCTCCCCCGAGAGGAATAGCACGATGTGAATAGCTTTTCTTTCTGGGGAGCAGCGTTTGTAGCCGGCTGTGTTCTTGAACACAAAGAAAACAAAGCACTGTTGGCCCTCGCCTCATGCGCACCACATTTGTTTTGTAGCTCTCGGCAAAACATAATTCATTGCTGAGCTTAATGTGAACTCAACGTGGCTCGTTCAATGTTTCTAATACTTAGTTCTGCCAAAGGCTACGCAAACATGCAATTACCACTTTGTACTCCAGATGATTTATTCCGTCCAAACTGTGAAGCTACGTCGTGTTGAATACTCAGTTTGAAGTTGCTCAAACAGCAGGAACAGAGTAGTTAACGAACGCTGGTTTGGGTTTTAAAACTAACAAAGGTTACTTAATGAAACGGACATCTTGCTGTGTTGCTTTGGAGCTGATGGATCAATTTCCACTGAGATTTAAAACACCGTTCACTTTTCTTTTTAATCGTAAAACAAGCTCCACCGGAGCGTTTTAGGTCATTCGTTCGGGCTTTTACGAACCGGGAAATACTATCGAAACACTGAAAGGAGGTTTGTTTGTGTGTAGCCAAATCCATAAAATCAAACCCCTGGAAAATCCTCTTCCTATGCTGTGATTTAATCTGACAAGTTGACAGAGCTCATCCTGATTTACTGGAAGTGTGTGGGAGAATGAATCCTGAGCGACCTGAGGCGAAAAACACTATATACATTAACTCACTTTTACTCTTTTCACTCTGCTGCATATAGAAACACTGACAATATACTGGTGGTGTTCAGCTAAGTTTGCACTCAGGGTGAACAGGGTTTTATGAACTTTTCTTAAGAGTGCACTCACCCTGCAGTGCTTTAAGAAAACTTCATTTTTACCAATTGAGGCAAACTAGCTTATATTTTTTAAAGAGCGATTTAAACACATCCACCGGTTATGGCATCACGGCCGAGATGATCCCGCGACGAACCCTGACCCGGCCCAGAGGAAGGTCCCGTCTTTGAGCGCGAGATGCTGCTGCGGATCTGAGCAGTAATAAACAAACAGAAGCAGAGAGAGAGCGACACAGCGACCCATTCATTAGTGGAGCTGACCCTGCAGGGACAAAGAAGCTGTTCATTAAATAGACACTCGAGGCCCAGTCAGAGATCAGGCTCTCACCTCGCCTGGGAGGGTGTCGCACACCACATATAGTGCGTGGGGCCTGTTGAGGGCCCCATGGGGGCCCCAAGTAAAACAAAGAATAGCTCATTTTAGGATTTAGTTTGCTTAAATAGCTTGCAGAAGTTCCCTTTTCTCTTTGGTGACTTTTTAGGACTTTATTTTAATCTTCATTCTCTGGTTTCTAAAGTCACCGAGCACTTTTAAGAGAAAGAAAAGTTTCTATTGTGACTGCAGTGAAATGTTACTCATTAAAGAAGTAAAACTAGAAGTCCTCTCGAGCAAGAATATGATAGGGGACAATGATTATGACATTTTATATTCCAAATAATACAGTTTGAAGGTTTGATTATGATCCATTCATTCTGTTGAACAGTTGATAGAATACTGTACTTATCAGCACATTTATTTAACATCGCTGCTCCTCAGAGCAGGTCATCCGGCCAAAACCCTCATCTTTACCGATAGTACGGGTGTAAGAAAACTATAATCGATGTACTTGAGTATTGATGTATTATGTGTTGTGATTTTGTATCCACTCTCAAAAACACAGTATTGATTTTTAATGAATAGTTTGCATACAAAGATGAACTCATTGAAGCAGTGCTGTGGAGATGGATGATTCAGGGACAGGGAGAATCTTCACAAGCCTTGTCGGGACACGTAGCGCATCGCCAGATTGTTGCCAACACACATAATCTTATGTTCTATGGTGAAACACAGCACAAACACAGGCTCCCTGACAGACAGACATACTATTACAATCTGAATCTTAAATTTTTTAAGCAAATATTATTAGAAAAAAAAAAAAAGAAAAGTAGGAATTGGGTTGCAAAGAAAAACTTGCAAAGATTTACTGTATTTAGTTTTCTTGGTACTCACATTTAAGACTATCTAGTTCAGATGCACTGTCAGAGTTTTGTTTCATTTAAATGCCGAGTCTGTTATTCAACCAATGATTTCTCAATTGCAGATATTTATCACAAAGTGTTTGGATTACAGCTGTGGTTCTCTCCACCAATCACATACAAACTGTGCATCATGGACACGTCGCCACTTAAACAATGACTGCTGTATGTTCTGAAAGACTACATTCACGTGAAGAATATTGTGATGTTTTTGTGATTCTCTCTGCAGTATTTATTTGGCTAAGTTGTGTTTGCTTACCCCGCTCACTTGTGATTGAGTTTTGCAAAGCGTTGATGCAAACACGCTGCCGGTTTTACATTAACTCTGAGAGGCATGTAAAGTCTCCAGAGGTCACAGTGAGTCAGCTACAACAATCAACAGACACAAAAACGATGCTTTTGTTGCCAAATGATAAAACAACATTTACATTTAGATTGCACAGGTCTGAGCGGTCTAGTAGGATACTCTGGATTTATGTTTGTTCATTTGTCGTCTACATTTGATTTGACTTCGGCAAACAATAGGTGTTCATCAACAGTCATTACACCGTCCATATCAAGACATTATTATTCAGGATTTAGACCTGAGTGAGAGTTATTGATGACTCCGTGAATACTTTCTGATAACCGTGAGAAATGGAGGTGAAGCATGCCGTTTGTTTACACGATGTCTAATGTTGCTGTCAGACTGCATGCAATATTCAAAGGTTAGCTGGAGGCAACCGACCGTGGCTACACATTGATTAACATTCGGAGAAGAAAGACCAAAACATGCAAACAGCTGCAAAGATCTGACAACACAAAACATGTCATAGAGGATATTAGAAAAACGGAATGAGAGGCAGAACTGTGCGTCCTCAGACCAGGCAGGTTGCTCTGTGATCTTTACTCAGTGAGAACCTTATATTCCACAACCTGGGCTGGGGGAGCATTGAGAGCAGAGCCAGACGAACGTCTCGGAGGAGATAACTTCTATCTGGGATGGATTGGATTTGTGTGGGAGGTGTTTTATTTTGGTACCGGAGAAACTGTCGTGATTCTGCTGCATTTGAGATTCGGGATCAGCGTTTTCTCCCTCTGCCCTCAAAACTCTCTATCAGCTGTGGAGATAACATTCACTGTCTTTATCGGTTTGCTTTGTGCAGGCAAAACCTCCAAGTGGCCTTTCTTCTATTATTGGATTAGAAATATAGATTCTATGGACTCAGACAAACACCTGAGAGGATTCATCTAGGGAATACTAATGTAGTTCACCCTCTAAATCTTCGTCCTTAAGTTTCTAAAAACTAGTAGCATGATGTGACCTGGAGCCAAACGACGCCCATCATACCATGCTTACGCATACATGGAATTTGTCTCCGGTTTCCACTCCGCTCTCAATGTACAAACACAAATTTACAATAAACAAGACAATATATATATAAAGAATAAAAAAGGGCAGCAAAAAATTAGAACGGATGTAGGTATAGACATTTAGCTATATACAATATAAGTATAAATATATATTCAAGAGAAAAAGTGTATATATATATACATGTGAAAATAAACCTATAGACAATGGCATGAATTATAAGTGGTGGTAATAGTGCAGTATAACTTATTTATTGTTCATGAGAGTGATGGCCAGTGGAAAGAAGCTGTTCCTGTGTCTGGTGGTCTTGGCGTACAGAGCCCTGTAGCGCCTACCAGAGGGGAGGAGTTGGAACAGCTTGTGTCCAGGGTGTGAGGGGTCTGCAGATATCTTTCCAGCCCGTTTCCTGACTCTGGAGGTGAACAAGTCCAGGATGGAGGGCAGGCTGGAACCAATGATCCTCTCTGCGACCTGACAATCCGTTGCAGTCTGTTCCTGTCCTGTTTGGTGGCTGATCCGAACCACACAGTGATAGAGGAGCAGAGAACAGACTGGATGATGGCTGAGTAAAACAGGATTAGCAGCTCCTGAGGTAGGTTGAACTTCCTGAGCTGGCGCAGGAAGTACAACCTCTGCTGTGCCTTTTTCCGGATGGTGTTGATGTTGGAGGCCCACTTCAGGTCCTGGGAGATTGTGGATCCCAGAAACTTGAAGGTCTCCACAGCAGACACAGTGTTGTTGTGTATGGTGAGGGGGGGGGGCAGTGTTGGGGGGCTCCTCCTGAAGTCCACTGTCATCTCCACAATTTTGAGCTTGTTTAGCTCCAGGTTGTTCTGACTACACCAGAGTACCAGCTGTTCAACCTCCCGCCTGTACGCAGACTCATCACCGTCCCCGATGAGGCCGATGATCGTTGTGTCGTCTGCGAACTTCAGGACCTTGACCGTTGGGTCCTCTGAGGTGCAGTCGTTGGTGTAGAGGGAGAAGAGCAGTGGGGAGAGCACACAACCCTGGGGGGCGCCAGTGCTGATAGTCCGGGTGCTAGATGTGATTTTTCCCAGCCTCACCTGCTGCATCCTGTCAGTCAGGAAGTTAGTGATCCACTGGCAGGTGGAGGCTGGCACAGTGAGCTGGGAGAGTTTGGGTTGGAGTATTGCTGGGATGATGGTGTTGAACGCTGAGCTGAAGTCCACAAACAGAACCCTTGTATATGACCCTGGGGAGTCGAGGTGTTGCAGCATGTAGTGCAGTCCCATACTGACTGCATCATCCACCGACCTGTTTGCACGGTAGGCAAACTGCAGGGGGTCCAGCAGGGACCCTGTGATGTCCTTCAGATGGGTCAACACCAGTTTCTCAAAGGATTTCATGACCACAGACGTCAGCGCGACGGGCCTGTAGTCATTCAATCCTGTGATGGAGGATTTCTTGGGGACCGGGATGATCGTGGAGCGTTTGAAGCAGGAGGGTACTTCACAGAGCTCCAGTGATCGGTTGAAGATCTGTGTGAAGATGGGGGCCAGCTGGTCAGCACAGACTTTCAGGCAGGAGGGTGACACACCGTCTGGGCCTGGTGCCTTCCTGATCTTCTGTCTGTGGAAGAGCCGACTCACATCCTCCTCGCAGAACCTCAGTGCCCGGTGGGGGGTCGGTTGGAAGAGGTGAGAAGGAGGCAGGGGGTGTAGGTGGTTGTTTGATGGTGGGGGGTGTGAAAGTGGGCTTATCAAACCTGCAATAGAAACAATTCAGGTCATCAGCCAGTCGGTGATTGGCCTCAGTGGGGGGGGGGATGGTCTCCTGTAGTTCGTGAGTACTTCCAGGCCTCTCCAAACTGACGGGGGGTCGTTGGCTGAAAACATTGATACCGTGAGGAGTGAACCCACCTTTGAACGCGGCGTCACGTTGACTGGAGATAGATCCTGTCGGCTGTTTCAGCTGCTGAGATCAGAGAAAAGGCAACAAGCATCCTCATCAGAGGCAATCATTGGCCGGAAATGTGCTCCTGATTATCTGCCGGGAGTGATTTTAAACTCATGCATGGACGTGGGTCAACATGAGCTGCCCTCACACACCGACTGCCCACAAAGGGCCAATCAGCCAGAGGCCCCATGCTGATATAATCAATTACCCAGGACTTTAATGTGAGGTGAAAAGTGAAGCTGCCCAATTAGTTTGATTTCTTCTCCCTGCTCGTATGAATAGCCTTTGGATAAGACACTGCGCCTGAAGGTACCCTGCTTTAATTGGTGTTTTTCAACCTGCTCAGTGTACCAGCTGAGTTGGGATGATTGGGTTAAAACAGTTTTCATGCTGTTAGCTAAGTTTTTCTTCATGGAGAAAAACAAAATGAGGCCCTTTGCTCTCTGTTTGATTCCATACAAGCTTAAATGTAATGAAATAATGTGTGTCGGCCCTAGTGTGAGCGAGCTCTTGTTTGTATTTATAGCGCATCGTGAATTTAAGTGAGCAGAACAGATACATATATATATATATATATATATATATATATACCAGTGGTGGGCCGTCAGGGCCTGCAAGGCCTTCTCTGCTGGCCTAAACAGAATCACAAAGTTATAGCTATTTTATAATTTATCTTAAATACACTACATGTATTATAATTTATAAAATTATTTTTCCCATTATCTTATTTTCTCATTGCACAGCTACTGTCTTCCTCAGTTGCTCTGCTTCCAGTGCAGCTTGTTTTAAGTAGAGCTTTTATCCAATCAGATTTCACCTCTGTGTCTCTAGGTAAGAAGACAGGCCCGAGGCCTGCAGAGTCTCAGGTGCAGCCAGTGCAGATTAAAGTAAATGGGGACGATATTGTTGATTGTCATAGTGTTCAACCAATCAGATCTTTAGTTTGACATGTTGGGCGTATTCTTTGACGTGTCAGAGCCTGCGAGCCGGCTTATAATGACGTCAGCATTACATGCCGCTCAGTGTCCATGTGTACGCGAGGTGCAGTGTGCTGTGATTGGTCAGTGGGCGAGCACGTGACTATCGTGAAACGAAACTTAACAGCAGAGGCTTAGTCGGGTAGTAAATCACGTCACGTGATGCAGCTCAGCCAATCAAATATGGGCATTCTGATGCAGCACACACCATGACACAGGGGGCTGAGACGAGGAAAGACATTGCAGAGCAGTCCGTTCAACGTTGAAATTGTGAAAGTAAAATCCTATGATAATCTCTTTGGGTCGCGGCTTGTCATTAAGGAATGATGGCGGATCCCACAACCAGACCAGCTGAGAACATTATATTTTCCTGAATTTAGGCTTTTGCATTTTCTAAATGCTCTAGCATTATTCAAACGACTCGTACCCAACGGTTTAATACGAAGATGTACATAGTTACAGCATTAAAAATGAATAATAGCTGTGGCGCCATAATGTGGTTATAAGGTGGTATTTCAGCTGCAGGACAACAGTGAAGGGCTAGGTATAAAATGCACGGCCTGCCACTGATATATACATATATATATGTATCTGTTTTGGGCTTTTCAGAAGACAAGGTAGGGAGGTAAAAGTTAGGAAAGGAAAGGTACCTAAAGGAGGATACATAAAGGCAAAACAAACAGGCCTGGGGTTGATAGGGTTGTTGACGAAGACAGCAATGAATGAGGACGATGGTATAAACCGGCGACTAGCATCACAAAACATTTGAGCTGCTGAAGGATAAAGCTGCTGTTACTCCTTATTGTCCATAATGTTTTAGTTAATTTCTTGATACTTTCCAACATTATTAGGAATCATTAGGATCCCATTGGTCCCTTGTGAAGATTTCATTCTTTAATAACAAAATGAATAGTTTCAATGTTTAATGTAGCAGGACGGTGTACGTTAGAGTTAGTCACATTAAACCACAGCGCTCATGCTCATCGTAGTGAAGGGAGATGTCGCCCGGTGCAGCAGTGTGGCTCGATGTGGCTTTAGATACAAACACCATACCTCTATGTGGGATCAACTCTCTGTTCGGTTTGTTCTCTGGACAGATAATGCTGACTGCAACATATCTCCAGCCTTATCCTGTGAGGCCACTGTAAAAAGCCCTGTTCTTCAACTCAGCATTGCTGTTGTGTTTCTCTTCACTGCCCCAGGCCTCGAGGACTGTTTGCTGGATCTCTACTACAACTAGTATGAGAGGATCAGAGGAGGCTTTGCCAGAGACTTGTGTACAGACAAATATGTTTGTTGATGTTTGTGGCACTTCCTGCTCGTTGCCAACAGTTTGATGAATGACACCGATAGATTACGAATGGCCCCTCTAAATTAGCTTTACTGTGATCTCCAATAACCTCCGCTGTTGCACGTTGTGTTCTGTTTGTATTCTGACTGTTACTAGCTCGCACCAATTGAACCGAGTGTGGCGCACAACAAGGTGACATTCTGTTTTTATTGAACGGGACATATTTAGTTTGCGCTCACACATTCTACATCAAGGACCACATTAGAGGAGTCTGTGAATTCACTGCGCCGTCCTTGAAGATGCATTATCTGCTCTTCCTTCAGCGATGGAAGGTTTGACGTGTTTGACTAATTGATGCTTGCATAATGATGGAGTTCTGTTTTTAAAGGCACAGAGGAGTTTTCAAATGGCATCAGCGAGTGTTACTAATGTTACTAGGAGGATGTTTCTCTAATTCGACACATGGAATCACAGCCTTTGTTATGACAGCCGTGGCTTCTGCTTACGTTGTGCATACTGACGTCTGTATGTGCAGCCCATTATTGTGAGGGAATCAAAGATGAACGGATTAGAATTTGATGGTCACAGGTCACTGTGACCTCACAAAATGACTCAATATTTCATCTGCTAATTATGACAATTTCACATAAATGTCTAATAAGATAAAATGATGAAGTGAAGGATGTAAACTGCGACTTGACTGCGAGGCAGTAATTCTAGTTTTATTAAATGTTCCATTATTAAAAGTACGCCTTGATGCAATCTCTCTCAACTTACATTATTCCGATTTCCATCCAAAACCAGTAAAAGTTCAGATGTTTTGTCTTTTCCTGAGCTGTGTCTTGATCGTCTTCTGTTATGACAAAGAAATTGGCTCTTCAGGTTTCTTACTGTACTCAGACTGTTCTTGGAGTTGCACCTGAAGCTCAAATGTTTTATTGTTTGGTATTTTTCACATCGTAACCTGACCCGGTTCATTTGTTTCCCAGGTCCATGGGGAAGATGCATGGGCAGCGACTGCGGCCCGGGAGGCAGCCAAAGCCGGGCGGTCTGGTGTGCCCATGTGGAAGGCTGGACGACGCTACACACCAACTGTGACCAGGGCCAGCGTCCCTCCAACCAGAGGAACTGTTTCCGTGTGTGCGACTGGCACAAGGACCTTTACGACTGGCAACTGGGTGCCTGGAATGTGTGCGTGCCAGTTTCGGCGAGGACCTTATGGGCCTCGCGGCCGTTCACGTGCAGTGGAGGTGAGGAGGGCATTCAGACCCGGGAGGTGGGCTGCATACTCAAATCGGACGAGTCTCCAGCGGAGGATGCCATCTGTGAGTACTTTGAGCCCAAGCCTCGCCTGGAGCAGGCGTGTTTGATCCCTTGCCCTCAGGATTGTGTGCTTTCCGAGTATTCGCCATGGACGTCCTGCTCCAAAACGTGTGGAACGGGCCTCAGGAACAGGGTCCGCAGTGTCCTGGTTCCTCCACTTTTCGGGGGCGCGGTTTGTCTCAACCTAACCGAGTTCCAGTCCTGTAAGCCGGGGCCTTGCACGGGTCCAGAGGGCATGTACAGTCTCAGGGTCGGACCGTGGAGCCCTTGCGCCCTCCCACAGACTCGAACGGCACGCCAAGTTAAGCGCAGGAAAGGAAAAGGCCAGGGGCTCAGGGAGCGTGCCGGGGTCAAAGATCCAGAGACCAGGGAGCTAATCCAGAAGAAACGAACCAGGAACCGCCTCAACCGGCAAGAGAGTCCGTTCTGGGACATCCAGGTGGGCTACCAGACCCGGGACGTGACCTGCATACACAGGAATGGCAGCACTGTGGCTCGCAAGTGAGTGGCAACATTTTCTATGTTAATGTGAGATGAAGTTCATTTGTTTTGTATTTTTTGTCTCTTAGCACTTTTATACCCCACTTCAATTTTGTTGCTTCGGCAATGATGAGACATTCATTTCAAAATAAGGCAATTCTCTTCTATGTTCGAGGCATTTAGCAGAGATAACGCATTTATTGAATCTATATTAGTCTCATTTTATGTTTTTTCTTGTATTTATTGTCAACATTTCCATCCATCTATTTATATTTGTCACCAACTAAACTGCTGTACCTTCGACGTTTAGTTGTCCTCAAGTCGGTGCATTTCTAACGAGATGCCAAATCTGTCCTCCTGAAGGTTTTCTCTTCTCCCTGTCGGGAGGTGACACGCGGCGGAGGATGTTTACCGGCTGTGTGTTTGCCACCGCTGTGCCTGTCAGAGCAATGAAGCACAACTCACCACAGTGTATCTGATGTCAGCCTCATGGAAGTGGCAAAGCAACTCACTTTGTGACATGAGATCAATCTTAGTGTGTTACTTTTCAAAATAAGGCAATTTTCTGAGTTTTGTCCTCGAATGGATGTGTGATGACGTGTTATGAGAAATGATGATATGTTAAGAAGAGCGCCACTCAAAATGACTTCACTCGATAAGACATGAAGTCAAATTGCTACAGAAGATCTTCTAAAATAGACAACGGGAAGCTTTGGTTTCTGTATTTTAAGGTTAAGGTTACAACTTCTGGAGAAGTTTAAGGACCAGTTCGCCCAAATAACGGAATATAAAAAACAGGTTTTCTCACGTACCAAGCCATGTAGAAAAGGTAAGTTAAATGTCCAAAACTGTCTAAAAGGCTAGACAATGCTAAAAAAAAGTAGTTTCTCTGATTTAAGGGTCAAATGTGTGATGATAAGCTGCAAAGGTGTCAGTAAAGAAAATGACTCGAAAAGAAGCAGCCAAGGCAGAATGAGAGATTAAACTACAACAACTAAAATGTTAAACAGTATCAAGTCAAAGATCATTACCTGAATAGGTAATTGATTTAGACCTTCAGTGGGCACTCTTATCCTAAATACATGCTGTAATTATATACGAGTGCCTCCATTCGTAGTGTCGGTTAACCTCTGGCCCTGACGTTAGTATTGCTGCGAGCTACAAAGTCCCGTTCTCTGACTACAAACGAGACGCAGCAATAGCTCTCAATTCACTCTCATTTCTCAGCAGAAGTCTGTGCTTTAAAATGTGCATCAAACCTTTTACTTCCAAGAAATGAATCTGCCTCCAGCAGCAGAGAACCCCGTCACTGTAAAAAAAAAAACTCACAGACAGTTACTTTGTTGGTGTTATCCCTCATTAACCGCTCATTTGACCCACTTAAACCTAAAACAACAGGACGTTTGAGCACCTAGAAATCCACAGCTGCTGTCCGCTCTTCAGACTTTTGTTACGTTGAGGATGTTGATGACTTAATTAAACAGGAAACCATGAGTGATTCTGGTTCTTGCCACAACATGAATTGCTGTTTTTCATATTAACCCTCTGATGTTGATCGGCGATTCTTTTAAAGATGAATTCTTTCTGTGGATCTTTCATCTCTCTCTCTGTTCCTCGACTGACAGTAACTTAAAGATGTCACCGTTCTTCCCGAGGAACTTGGATTTGGGACTTTCGCAAGGTCTCTGATCTCCAGGAAAGAATCAGTGACAATGTCAGCAAAGCAAGCCACATCTGTCACATACGACTGTACTCCAGGATTTGATCAATTATGAACTGAATCTATTCATTAATGCTTTGTTGGCGCAGAGCTCTCAGCAGTGACTGGGTTCAAACATTTCAAAGGCAGCATGAAAACAGCCCCCATGCCCTTAGGAGCATAAATATTAATCCTTGACTTGTTTATGTCTCGTCCTGAAATATTAATAGTTGTTTTTGCCACTTTCGTAAAAGTGGAACAAACTTCCCAGTGAAGCGATAACCCAGTCGTTTCCTCGCCAGACGCGCTCTGAACATCTTTCTCACTTCATTTCCAATTTAGTTTGATGAACATCTGTCATTGAGCCGTTACTTTCTCCATCGTCCTGCGCTCATCCCAAACAGGGCCCCCTCCTCATAACGCTGCTGGGGTCGTATTAATCGAGCTGTTAATTATTCTGCTGTGCCACATTACATCATTGAATTAAAGGGTCATTTTCATTCGCCTTTAGGGGCTCTTTAATCACTCGACCCACATGGAATTATGTTTTTAGACCATTTTATCGGCTGTGTTTTAATGCAGCTCAAGTAATGAGCCTACAAGTGTGGAAATGTGGAAACTTTCTGACTGCTTTTATTTAGTGTGGGAGCCCTCGGACTCCATTGTCGCGAGTCGCTGCTGTGTGAAACCTACAGGCTTAGAAAAGAGCATTTTCCAGACTTCCTCTTACTTATTTAAATAGGGAATGATTGTGTCCTCATTCTGTCTGGATGACTGAGATGAAGAAATAATGACTCCTTTCTCCCGCAACTTTGAAATCTCCACCAAAATGTTCAGGCATGCACACAACCAGCGGAGAAGACTCAAAGGATCCACATGCAGCGAAAAGAAATGGGTCATTGGCTGCATTAGGGGCTTTTTTTAAGAAAAACATCTGTGACAGGAAATCCAGCCATCGCCCTCATGCATCACATTCACTGTTAAAATTCCTCTTTGCAAAAACGACTCCGGTGCACTCAGAGTGCTTTGTGGAAAATCTTAATTCTGTATTTTTTTTTGTCGGTGTCACTTCACTATCCACTTCAAAGACTGCAGAGGTGTTTTAATCTGCAAAGAGAAGAGGAGAAAGAGACAACATACTCGGCTCATACATTTCCTCATCTGTACCCAGAGTCTGAGTCGCTGGAGGTGAGGTGTGGCGGCGACGTCTAAATGAGAGGTTTCTAAATGAAGCAGAGCCGTAATTAGCACTAATAGCTCGTCAGCTGCAACGCCCCGAGGGGAAACACATCCACACTGAGGAGAGGAGAGCGGTCGGCTTTAGTTAGAACACATTTCTAATGATTCGGAAGGAGCCCAAGGAGAGGACGAGTTATTCATTACATCTAAATGTATTTACATGATCAAAAGATGTGCGCCAGCGATTGATCGGAGGTTGTTTTTGGTTTTACTTAAGACTTCCACACACGACATGCCACACCACTCCTGTTTTACACTGCTGTGTGTGTGTGTGTGTGTGTGTGTGTGTGTGTGTGTGTGTGT
>NW_022280644.1:0-22726 GCF_004355925.1 Anarrhichthys ocellatus | reverse complement strand
TATACACGTATATACATACACATACATATACACGTATATACATACACATACATATACACGTATATACATATACATACACGTATATACATACACGTATACACATATACACATACACGTATATACATATACACATATACGTATACACGTATACACGTATACACGTATACACGTATATACACATACATACATATACACGTATATACATATACACATACACATATATACATATACACATACACGTATATACGTATACACGTATACACATACACGTATACACATACACGTATACACATACACATACACGTATACACGTATATACGTATATACATATACATATACGTATACATATACACGTATATACACACACGTATATACACACACGTATATACGTATATACGTATATATACATACACGTATATATACACACGTATATACGTATATACGTATATATACATACGCGTGTATATGTATACATACGTATATACACGTACATACGTATATACACGTACATACGTATGTACGTGTATATACGTATGTACGTGTACCCAACTATTCTCATCTGTTCCAGATCACAACAAACACAGGAAGTGAGTACCTCCTCCAGACTGACAGCTACTCCACTGCCATTAAATGGTACGATGCTATCAGGAAGACCGTTGACTCTTCTGTAAGAACTCACTACTTAAACTAGCTATTATTTTGGATATAATTCAGTGTCTTCATTGTTTTTTGGATTAATCATTTTCAAAATGTCCATCCCAGTTTCTCAGTTTCTTCAAATGTCTTGTTTTCTATGACCAACAGTCCAAATGTAACCGGTTGTATATGGACCAGATACAGAAGGCTGGTGGGTTTACCGGGAGTCAGGCAAGGCGGGTAGAACAGGGGCAGGCAGGGTCGGTAATAGGAGATCAGTCCGTGAGAGCGTGCTGGAGAGTCTGGCATTGAAAACCGAAGAACAATCTGGCAATGAGAGTCTGGGAGGCAGGAGTCTATATAGGGGCTTGATTAATGATCAGAGGCAGGCGAGTGAACAGGTGAAGGGAGTTAGACTGATGAGGAGGGAGTGACTGACAAGTAGAGTGAGGAGGGTGTGGAGCTGAACTGTGACACCAAACCCCAAAGATATTCAGTTTTCTGTTAAATATGATCTCACAGAAATACGTGAAATGACCACCACCTCTTGACAGTACATTACGTGGTGGTCGCACATGTGTTAAAATTACGTGTGGGCACCAATGAGAGAATTCCAATGAAAAGTCAATTAGGATCCTTTTTCATGGTGTAGACACAAATTAAATGGATGCACGTGAATATGGTATGCTCTAAGCTAGTAACGTGGTATAAACAGTTAGAAGGATTATGGTGGATGGTGGATGGGTCAAACACAGGACTTTCAACCAGGAGACCGCATTTTGTAGCCAGCATGCTTTTCTGGCTATTCTGACCCACAATCCTTTGCGCAGCAGATATATGAACAATCAGTTTTCAGACACCATTCACCAAGATTCATATTTACTAAGACAGCGGACCCCAAATGTACAACAACTCACGAGAAGCTGTGCGAGAGCTGCGACGGAGAGGCCACAAAGTGAGATGTGCCTCTGCTGCCTGAACAGGGTTAGGGTTAGCATGTCGAAACACAGATAATCAGAGACAGTCAGAAGAGCACTTCCAGGAAGTTTAACAAAAGACTCATGCTTGAACTGCAATATAATTATGAAGGTACATACGCTGTTTTGAATAATACCGATTTCTTGCAGTTATTGAACTTTCAGGTTTACAAACATGATATAGCTGCATGGTTATGTACATATTCATAGACAAATCCCTTTGCTTCAAGCCTTGTTCAAAGAATATGACCTTATATTACAAACTACATGTAAGTGTAATATTAATTTCATACAACTTTAAATGCTAGATAAATGTGACTAATAGGGAAACAAAATATTAGTGCTACAATTAGCAGAGGGACCCACAGAGGGTTGTTCCCCATTTCTCGGAGGTGTTCTTTCTTTGTGCCAGCCTTTCCCCCTCAACTTATGAAAGGGATTCAGGAGCTATGGAGGAGAGAAAATTACATTTTTTGGGAGTTCATCTATGTTTTTGTTTTGCCCTGCAAAACACCTTTGTTTTTGTATACCTTCCAGTTTGCAATTCAGAATTGTTCAATTGAGCGGATACAGTGAAAATCAATCACTGTAAGTGTAATGATGGATTGTTAAGGACTTAAACTGATTTCTATAAATATTTATGGTTTGGGTAATCCCTTGATCATGACAAGGGAATGAGAAGCTGAAAAAATGTGGACATAGAATATCTACTACAGCTCACATACCTATAGCCACCAGTGGCCGGCCGTGCATTTTATACCTGGGCCTTCACTGCTGTCTTACCACCTAATAACCTCATGGTGGCGCCACAGCTACGGTTATTTGTTTCTAGAGGTGTAACATCACGTATTCTGTGGGGTTGGCCGGCCATTTCTTACTATGTCCAGTTTGTCCGGAAATGTCCTTCTTGAGAAAGGCGTTCCCAGTAACTCCGCCACTAAATCGGTTTCTCCTCCTTCCGCCATTTGATGTTAAAAAAACAAAGCTAGTTAAATAAAAACTAAAAATGCCATAATTTCTTCCATATCTTTCCACTTGAACTCTGACTGCTACAACCTAAGTTCTGCTAGCAAGCACAAGTTTCACTTTAGTCACGTGCTCGCCCACTGACCAATCACAGCACACGCTGCACCTCACTGCAGAGCTGCACCTGGACACTGAGCTGCACGTAATGCTGACGTACTTGTAGGCCAGCTAGCAGGCTCTGACACGTCAAAGAATACGCCCAACATGTCAAACTAAAGATCTGATTGGTTGAGCACTATGATAATCAACAACATCGTCCCCATTCACTTAAACTGCACATGGATGCACTTGTGAGTCTGCAGACCTCGGCCTCTGTTCTTACCTAGAGACACAGAGGTGAAATCTGATTGGATAAAAGCTCTACTTAAAACAAGCTGCACTGGAAGCAGAGCAACTGAGGAAGACAGTAGCTGTGCAATGAGAAAATAAGATAATGGGGAAATATTTTTATAAATTATAATACATGTAGTGTATTTAAGAACAATTATAAAATAGATATAGCTTTGTGATTCTGTTTAGGCCAGCAGAGAAGGCTTTGCAGGCCCTGACGGCCCACCACTGATGGCCACAAACGAGGGGTAGCAACTTTGATATCAACCTCAGTTAAATTTGAAAATGTTAAAGAAGTGAAAGACAAAGAACACGGTATCCTGTCACTGGTGAATAGCTGTGCCTCACCCATAGTGATACTATTGCAAAGTAAGCAGAAGGAGTTTGTATATGTGCTACTTAATACTGTGAAGAAATTACTTTTCTTGATGTATGGAGGACTTTTCATCCTCTAACAAGACACTATACCCAATATCACAATATTTCAGAATCAACCAATTTTAATGCAAAAGGAGATTACGATATGGCAACCGAATTGGCTTAGCGCATGTATCAGACCACAATGCAAATACATGTGCTGTGTTTTGGTGAGACAACAAAATGTAAACCACAGACCATCTTGCAATGGGATCACACCAAACGCAAAACGGCAAAGATGATTAACAGAAATAAACCGAATACAATTTCAGAAATGGAGGCATAATATATCAGGGTCTCCCAAGACTAAAATAATAAACAAAACCCCTTACTAAAGACAAAATTAAAGCTCAACTGATCCACAGAAGAAACAGAAAAACAATACTAAGCTCCACAACTAACCACAAAACCGGAGAAAACCGGAAGATCAAAGGCAATGGCAGAGAAGCCCTTGAAGGCTTCTCTGCCATTGCCTTTGATCTCAGGTTCATCACGTTCATCACGTCTGTAGCACTACAGACATCCACAAATTCACATGAACGGAGACAATTTAATTTGAAAATTGTATTCCTTTCCTTTATTACACTTAATATAAAAAGCAAACAACTTCAAAGGCAACAATCATGCTGAAGGGTAATGTGGCCAAACCGATAAAAATTTTGCTCATATTTTCTGCAGTTGGCCAAAAATAGAACCATTCTGAGTGAATTTAGTATTGAACAAAGTTTACAATATGTAATCTATGAGAAGGGTTCCATTGTAGACCTGTTCAATATAAGTGGAAGTGGTTAGATATTGTACAGAAAACATTTGTGATGGAAAGCATTGCAAAACAAAGTGTGAAAGAAGATGAGTTTTCCCGGAAAATGGGAACAATGAATTCGATTTAGAACAATGTACATTATTGGATAACATTTTGAATACCCAAATAATATACATTAGTCATTTAGCAGACACTTTTATCCAAAGCGACTGACAATTCAGAGTCTATCACATTTCTACACCGTAGGCACAGCTACGGGAGCAATTTTGGGGTTAAGTGTCTTGCTCAAGGACACATCGACACATCGACACGCAACTAGCAGGGTCGGAGCCGGGGATTGAACCGCCGACCCTGCTATCCACTTAGCCACAGTCGCATATACTGTATCACTAGTTGTAACCTCTATCCTCTTCTTTGCAGATGAACGTTCTGATGTTCTATTTCTGTTTTATTTGTGTATGTACATATGCAATAAACACTAGTAAGTGAAAAAAAGTTTATCTGAGACATTGGTTAATTAAATGTTTTTCAGAATGAGCAACCATGATGTTCTTTATATCCTTGGTGAAATGACAGCCTTCCTGGGATTCGTTGTAACTCTTTTTCTTTTCAGACTAAACTTCCTCCGCGGAGATCAAACAGCACAGAGTACCTGCCCAGACACGGCTCTCTACCTGGATATGGCTCCGCCTCCCCCAACGCCAAGCAACGCAACCCAGTCCACAGACGCTCCATCAGTGAGTAACTCACCCAAACCCATTGTTACTATAGATAATATCTGAGAGGACAGCTGGTTGTAGTCTTCTTTTGATTTGGATATGATCACTCTGAGTGAAAGACACAAAGGCAAGTATCACCCGACTGCAGACTCTGCAGAGATTTATGACAACTTTCATGTTTTGGTTTCAATAACATTCCTGTTTTGGTTCACTTCCACCACTTTCACAGCATTGTTTTTGGCCGCAGATGGCAGCTATTTTCAGAATAAAAGGTCCTGAACCCCACTGTCACTACCAGCTCAGCAGCAGACACACACAATTGGAGATCATGTTGCTCTGTAACTGCTGGATGTTGACTATTGAAAACAAATGGAAAAAAATCTCAGGTATTTCAGATTTAGTGTGTATGTTCTTTTCTGCAGATATGTTCAGCAGCTCCAAGCTGAAACACAGCACCTCCGACAGCGCTGACAAGAACGGAGTGAAGAACAGACTGAAGAAGTTCATCACCAGACGTCCGTCCATGAAGACTCTGAAGGAAAAAGGCCTCATCAAAGGTTTCTGCTCTTTCCTCACACATTAAACCTAGAACATATGAGTGTCCTTACATAGCTTTTAGGGTGTTACAACCATCCTGTTACAACCCTGTAGGAGTTAGGGAAACAACTAAACTGTTTATAATTATTGTTTAACATTACCAATTAGTCATTCAAACTTCTGGAACCTTAAAGATTATTATTCAACATGTTGCAACATGACCAATCATTTAAGATTTTGTAACATTGAATTAATCATAAAAGCTTTTTTATCATTAGTTATTTAGCTATATGTTACATTAACAATTAGTCATTAAACCTTCTGTAACCTCTAATAATTAAATGAGGTAGCGTGGGAGAAGAATGATGTGCAAATTCACTATGAGTTATTGAAGGAGCAAAACATAGTGAAGTATGGTTTAGACAGGACCTATAAAGCTAAGAGTTTGGTCGATTAGTCATTAAAACCTCTATAACAGGGGTATTCAATTAAAATTCCAAGAGGTCCAGATTGAGAAAATGTCCTCGGGCAAAAGTCCGGAACATTACAATAATATCTAACTTGCGCTATTTAGTGCCATATATATATATATATATATATATAGAAGCCTAGTAGTAGTAACGTCTCTGTGTAGTCAACAACTGTCAAATCAAATAAAGAAAGTACATCAATTATATTTTAACTATTATTCTCACTTTTCAAATTTAACTGGATGGATTATAAATAATACATAGAAATACATAAATAAGTGTTCTTCTCATTTCAAGTAAAATAATGTCTGGATTAAAGAATAACTGACATAACAGAAAGCTTTTCAAAAATGTGCATCTTAAAATAAAGTAATTCATTTTAGAAAAATGTATTTCATTGACTTGTCCTGCAGCTTTAAATTCAGTTCATTCAGGTGTGAAGTGATGTCAATCAAAAAAGCCACAATATTATATTTCTCTCATCTTCTAACAAGATAAATCAGTGTGCATGGACTTTATCTGTGGTTATTAAACAACTTGTTTAGCTCTATCCTCTCTGGTAACATCATTGTTGGTCAGTGAATTCATGTGTTAGGATTCTGATCATATTGGGCTCTTAGCTTTATTTTCTGTGTCTTCATTCAGATGTGAGTGGGTGCGTTTGCTCAAAAGAGTTGTGCTTTGTCTCGTAGTGTCGCTTCATTTACCGCTTTTAATAATCGTCACGGTCTCTGCACATATGAGACACACTGGTTATAAACTGTCCGTGTGAAGAATGAACCTATAAGAGTCTGTTCATTAATGGTTAAAGACTCTGGTCTCTTTGACCACTTTTCTCTCTTTGGAGAGCTTCATGTGAAATAACTTCTCTGACTCACGTATTATTCTCCTGCTCTTCCTTCTCTTTCCTCGTCTCTCCTCCGGTGTGTGTAGATCTCACTCGATTCAGGAAACTTGTCAGAATACCCATATTTGATTGGCTGAGCTGCATCACGTGATGTGATTTACAACGCATTGGTCAGTGCGTTTCCTGCACCGCTGAACAAGTGCCGTAAAGGCTGAAAAAGCTGCGCCGGGTAAAATAGAAGCGCTCTGTCAAAATAAAATCGATTTTAGGTCCTGGGTCCGGATACAACGGCGTCTGGGTCCGGATCCAGACCGCGGTCCGCCAATTGGCAACCCCTGGTCTATAACATCAACAATTAGTCATTAAACATGTTGCAATAATAACTAGAGATGACCTCACAATGGGATTACACCAGCCACGATGCCAAATCAGGCCTGGGGCGTAAAGTGAGGAAGGGGCCAACGGCAACCCCCCCTTCCAGTGCCCTCACTAAGACCTCATCCATCTTTAAACTCGGCCTTCATTTCGATCTCAACTAGACACATGCAAAGTTTCATAACTACATCTTGCACAGGTGTGACACTATCGCGTCAGATACCTGTTCTGTGGTAGTTCCTGCTACAGTAGGTGTCTCATGACAGCACACACACACTCACAAGGTAAAAATAAAACCTCACACTGATTGTAGGAGCCAGGTTTGGCCTGAACCATTTGTACACCCTTTTTTGTCACTTCCAGTAATTGAGTCAAGTGGTGTAGGGGATAACAATGGGGATATATGCTGCTCCGTAGTTTAGTTGGATGAATGGAAGGAGAGGGGTGAGAGAGGGAGCCTTATTTTTTGTTGACTGCTATTTACACGCTATACACTATTTTCACTACTATTATCATTACTTGACGCTGTTGATCACTGTCGATCACCATTGTACAACAAGGAGAAGGCGGGTTTGCACACAAAGTTTGTTTGTTGTTTACAAATAAAAATACAAACTCAGCCACTGGATGCGCGAATCATTTACAACCAGCGCGTCCGCAGGTTGGTCTCCCCTACTTAGCCTCTCGGTGACTAATTTTAAGTTGCCGATAGTCACCTACACTGATCAATGTTAATGTTATAATGTTTGTCTCAGATCGAGTTTTCGGCTGCCATCTGTTGACTCTCTGTGAACGTGAAGGAACCACGGTGCCAAGGTTTGTTCAGATCTGTCTGGATGCTGTTGACAAGCGAGGTAGGTTCACTAACAGAGGGAGGGGGAGGGGAGGGGAGGGACAGTAGAGACACAGTAGATACACAGTAGGCAGAGTAGAGACACAGTAGAGACAGTGTAGAGACAGTGGAGACACAGTAGAGGGATATGATGTACAACAAAGGCCCTAAAGTCCAATTTGAATGTGCTGTAACCCTAAACCACTCGGCTATCCAGGCACTGTCTCTGTTTTTTCATGCCCAGCTTGTTCCCATGTTGAATTAAAAGTAGAGAGAGTAGAGACACAATAGACACAGTAGAGACAGAAGAGACAAGGTTTTTTCATTCTCAGCTTGTTCCCATGTTGAATTAAATGTTTTTCATATTACAATAAAAACCTGCCTTCACAATGTATAATAATTATTAGCTGAGAGCTATAAATAAATTGTCCTGCAACAGAAACCACTTTTTAGTTTTTCATAGCGTTTACTGATTTCTGTTGGGATTTCAACAACTATAACAAAACCTTTTTTTGGAAGATTACCAACCTGAGCTCTTTCTCACATTGAATAATTTAAAACCACAACAATAACTAAGAATGTCAGTTTTGTGGACAAAGACAAAAGGAATCCAGTGATTAACCAGTGAACTAACAATCAGAGACAACACGTATTAGGATATTTTACGTCCAAATGACAGAGCTTTCTTTTTACATTTTAAATTGCTGATTGAAGTCAGTGTGTGTTTTTTGTTAATAATATGTATATTGTTTATTTGTGGTTTCAGGTCTAGATGCTGACGGGATCTACAGAGTTAGTGGAAATCTGGCAACAATCCAGAAACTTCGCTTTATTGTCGATGAGGGTCAGTTCAATAAAAACATATTGTTTCTCTTTGACTGTCATCTAAAAACTACATTACATTTTACTTATTTACAACAAAAAATATGTTTGAACAGAAAAACAATTGCACCAGGATTATGTTTATTCAACATAATGGGGAAAAGTTGCAAAATGTTCCTAATGAATATGTCCATTGAACGTTCGTCCCACATTGGACACACACATAAAATACATCCTGATGAAGGATTGTCTTCTTGTGTTTGTCTCTCACAGCTCTTGAATGTGCTTCAGTAAAGATGTGGAATTATTATAGAAGTCAAGCATGTGTTTACTTTTTCAACATTTAGCCAAAAACAAAAGCCTTTTTCCTCGTGGTGTAAAGCACAGCTACTACCTGTTTATGACACAAATGTTTGATTTTCAACATTTATACTGTCAGCTTCATTTTTCTGCATTAAACATGTTTTTACTGCCTCAGATATCTTCCAACAAAATATACAAAATTAATAATTTATTGAAGTTATTTCATCTTGAAAACAACTGATTAAAATTCAGTGATAAACATACGTGAAGTTCTGATGAACTGACTGTGTGGTGTTTTACCTTTTGTAATACAGATGTTTTCATTTTGTGTAAAATTTTGAGGCTCAAATTAGTACTACAATATTTAGTGGTCAGAGTTTTGGAAAGTCACATGTTGATGTGAAAAAGGAGCCTAAGTAAATGTAAATTACTGTTGATCAAACAATAAATGATGAACTGACCCTTGTCTTATTCTGGTCTCTCTCCCTAGAGGAGGACCTAGACCTGGACCAAAGTCAGTGGGAGGACATCCACGTCGTCACCGGGGCCCTCAAGATGTTTTTCCGGGAGCTGCCCGAGCCACTTTTCCCCTTCAGGTTCTTCCAGCTGTTTGTGGAGGCTGTCAGTAAGTCAAACAAACAAAAGATCAAAATAAAAAAAACTAAACTTCATGTCTTTATCTTTATTAGACATCCCATCCTATTTGGGATTCTTTAGCTAGATCTATTGGATTTGTCTGTTATCGATCCTCCTGAAATTTTCAGACAAAAACACATGTATCAATTTGTAGCTTTCTGTTACCCAAAAGTTATTTCCCTTAAGAAATAGTAATAATAACTTCATTATCATTGCATTTTGCAAAACAAGCTTTGCAAAATGCTTCACAAAACTTCCCCAAGAAGAAAAACGCTCTGTGAAACAAAGATAAAACAGACAAATATGGTAAAATACCGACAAAAGAAATGATAAATTAATGACAGGTCTCTCAGGTATGATTACCAAAAATGGACCAATGAGCAGCTATGACAGGGGTAAACATTAGTTGACAAAAATGTGCTTTTTGTGACGAACTGCAAATAACTTCTCGCAGAGCTGTAACTTTTTTTATTTTTTTTTATCTGTTTGGACAAACATCAGTCATCAATGGAATTCAGTGTCGGACACCTAGGAGCACTGACCAAGCTGCGATATTTGCTCCAGGAGTGTGATGACTTTGAATAAAGGCTAAAAAAAATAAATGATATATTAACCCTAACCCTAACTGCACTTAAAACTCACCTATTTAAATCTGCTTTTAACCTGTAAAGTCAGTTATGTATGTTTTCTTTCTTTCTTTTCATGTTGTTCCTTACTGTTATGATGTCATCGATTCTGTTCTTATTATAAATGCTTTTATTGTTTCTGTTTTTACCATGTAAAGTGTCTTTGATTGCCTTTTTAAAGCACTATATAAATAAAATGTATTATTATTATTATTATATATATTTAGACATGACTTTCAACCAGGAGGCTGGTGTCTGAGACTGGTTTTCTTGTTCCACAGTGTTGTCGAGTTATTTTGACGTGACTTGTTTTACATAATTGTGTTAAATTGTTTACGTTTTTTAACGTATTTATTTCAAGCCCAGCCATTGGGCTTTTCCCAAATCTAAGTGTTTTGTGGCCTACACCGAGGTGTGTGTTTGTATGTACTACTTGTACCATGTGTTTACTGCGACTGTAGTGTAGCGCCATATTTTGACGCACTAATCTACCAGCGACGAGTTGGGATGTATCAGTGTGTAATGAGTCGGGATGCAAATGTGTTCTCTCTGTAGCAGACATTAACACATGAAGTACAGCAGCGTAACATGATTCATTATTTCAGAGGGTTAGGGTTATGTGATGTAGTTAGTTAGTTCTGTTACTTCTGTCAAGTGTTTAACTGGCCTACAGTTTTTAGTTCGGCTGCTTCAACGTCCCACCCTATTTGCTGCAGTGACATGACTTGTTTTAGACTACGATTACTGAAAGCTGCATCTGTAATCATTAAAGTAAACTGTTAAAGAAAACACATCAATAGCCTGCACAATTTTAAAAAAGCAACACAGTCTACAATGACTGTTAAAGAAGGGAAATGTGCATGTACTGCTCTCTAAATTGGAGAAAATCATGTATTTGGGTGGGTGACGTTCAGATGATGTCTGAGCTGATCTGTGCATCTTTAAACACGTAAACTTACAGTACTTTATGCAAGTAAAACTAGAATACTACATGCCTGATAAACTACAATACTATATACATGTCTAATGACATTACACATGTTAAGCATGTTAACCCACAAATTATACACACTATAATGACGTTATAATGCACATATTGACCATGTTATCCTACAATACTATATGCATGTTAAACTTCAATACCATAACACACGTTTAACTACGTTAATATACGGACATTATACTGCAATACTATACACATATTAAACTAAAATACTGAATGCATGTTAAATATATCAAACTACAGTAAAATGCATTTATTTAACTACTGCCCTGTTTTTTTGTCTTGCAGAGATTAAAGAATCCAAACTCAAAGTTCAGGCTGTGAAGAAACTGATCCAGGAACTGCCCAAACCCAACAAGGACACCATGAAGTTGCTCTTCAGCCACCTGCACAGGTAAGCCTTCATCCACCTGAACCATACCTGAAGACTTAAGAAGAACTCAGTCAACCATTTGAAAAGTCACATTCAGTAGAAATTAAAAAATGAATACACTTACATGTATGAGTCAATCTTGTATCCAAGGACTATTTTTAAGGCATAGCTATATGTAGTTCTGTGTAGTTCTTGTATTTTCAGTTAGCAAAACTGATGACCCATCCGCTGGAGAGTCAATGAAATACATCACCGCTTATGTTATGAGGCATTCATATCTTCAACTTTACTTCTACTTTTTCAAAGAGAGCAGTGACATAATACACAGGAAGGATCTTTTTTTGTCTAAACAAGTATTTTGCCATATTAAAACCCAAACAGTCTGTGAGACTGTCTTGGCGGGCCTAGTGTCATAATGTAAACTAACGTTCTCATGTTTCCCTTTAGTTACTGTTATATCTGTTGTTTTTCAGAGTTCTAGACTTTTCCAGGAAGAACCTGATGTCAACTCAGGGCATCGGCATCGTGTTTGGCCCAACACTGATGTGGCCTGAGCTGGACGCAGGAAACATGGCAGTCAACATGGTCTATCAGAACCAAATTGTGGAGTTCATCCTCATTGAGAGCCAAGAAATCTTCAACCTAGACAGGAAGTAAAGTGCCCTGAAGTGGACCTGATCATCTAATGGACTCACATTCAAACATCAAAGCTGGAAATAACCACATTTCTTCAAAATATTATTGTTTTAACAGAAAACAGAGGCAGAGCCTGGTTTTGACTGGACTGTAAACAATAAACAGATGATTTCTGATGAGAAGAAAAGTTTGAAAAACATACTTTTTTAATTAACACAAACACATCAATAATATTTTTTATGTTTGAAAAGTGATGAAAATATTTTTCTGCGCAACCGATCAACAAATGGCGCACAGCCTACCATGTTACCGCTGCTACTGAGTTTATTTCAATGCAGACAACCATAAACGGACGAGCCCCCATATGTCACAGCCCTGCTCAGAGACTGAGACAAAACAGGGAGACAATGAGCTGGCGGCCAAAAGTAGTCATTTATTTGTCTCGCCAAAAGTTAACAGCACTTTTACAAATAAAGCAGCAATTGTGGTGAGCCCGTCAACACAGGTCTTCCTTCCAGCCCCCCTGCACCTGCCAAATGGAAAGGGTATTTAAGGATGAGCCACACCGGCACAGGTGTGACTCATCCTGCTGACGATCCTCCACTCAGCACCTGTAACAGATGAGACACAACCTGCACCGAACGTACGATAGGAGGAGGGTCGTCACAACAGCAAAACATGCAGCACATTTTCCTGCATCCACTCCCTACACTACTGACTTCACAGATTCCTCTCATCCATTTGTGTGACTCATTTTGACTTCCTTTTGGATAAATAAATCACTATTTGTAAAGTATAACCGTGTGTCTCCAATTTTGTCACAGTTTTAGAGCCGGACTGAGACTAATGACATCTGATTTACATATTAAGATTTTAAAAATATATAGGTTGTATGAACTGTTAACCTTGAAGCTCTACAGGTCTTCATAAGATGATGCATGATTTTATACTTTTACACCCTCCTGTGAAAGAATCTTTCACTGTGAACTGTAAAATGTTTCTAATACTTCATGAGATTTGTTCACTAGTGTCAACATTTCAATCTTTTATGTCACAGCCCGGCTCAGAGACTGAGACAAACAAGCTGGCTGCTAAGAAAAGCACGTTTATTTTCTTACAAACCTAATTTAGACAATACAAAAGGTTGGTATCAGTCCTGAGGTGCATGTATGGATGTGTGCAGCAGTGAATAAAATATAACAACCCAAATAACAGTGTAAATGATTGTGGCTGACAGGATCTCCTCTCCCAGAGAGCGAGACTGCCAAATGAAGATGGTATTTAGCAGCAGACCACACCGGCTCAGGTGTGGCTCATTCAGCTGACGACCCTCCAATCAGCACCTGCAACAGATAATCAAACGCAACCGCAGCACCTAGTGTATGGGAGGAGGAGGGTCGAGACAACGTCATGAGATTTGTTCACTAGTGTCAACATTTAAATATTTTATCGAATGAAAGGAAAAAAAGACGAGCTACAAATTTCCTTCTTTAAAGCAGCGGGGATAAAATACTTCTTCGATTTAATATCAAACAACTGCCATAGACCCAAATTCCATTATTGCACTATAAACACTATTAGCTATTAATCCAACTGGGAATACTTTTCCTGACCCATCCACAGTAAATTGTGAAAATGTCCGCACAGTGAAAGCCTCTGCATGTAAGCCATCCTGATAGGCAGCTATTACTACAAAGTAGCCAGGAAGCTCTTTGGAGGTCTGGTGCCTTGCTAATTGGCACCTCGGCAGTGCACAGGAGGAAAACTGTTACCTCTCAAGCTACCGGTCCATGCTCCATACTTGGTCCATGTGGGGACTTGAACCAGTGACTACTCTACTGAGTTGTTCAAAGCAAAGCTCAAGATCCAGCTCTTTACTTTGGCTTTTGATGTTCATCGTTAGTGACTACTTCATGTTTGTTTATTAGTTTTGCATTAGGCTATTGATTGGTTTGATCTTAATCTATGCCTGTGTATATGAATGTACTGATCAGAACCGTTAACTTCCTGTCGCTCATTTTTACATTTGGCAGATAGTTGTTGTGACACACATATTTCAGTTGTGTCTTATAAATATTAAGTTCTATTCAGCTTTTTCTAACCGTAGTGGTGAAGTGAGCAGGTTTATATCACCATTCTGTTCACAACCATCATTTTAGGTTTCTGCCAACATAACACAATAACTGCACGAACACAGTAACGGAACTACAGTTTAATAATACATGAAGCACACAGACAGGCAAACACTGGTTCAACAAAAACCTGGTCTTAAAGACTGTGCTTCTTAGAATAATGTTCATAATGTTTTCAGATAATTTCCCTTACAACACTTATAAGAAAACACAGCAGCAGATCAACACTGTAGAAAGTTTACACAGATAGAAACAATCTGAGCTGATGAACAGTGTCTCAACAAAGTGAAAGAGAAATCCATTAAGTAAGTCTATAAAAACAAGTCTGTAATAAATATGAATTCTTTCAAAAACACAATATCAGCATGATAAAACATTCAGTCCAGGAAAATAAAAACATCATAAAATGTTATAATAAAATGTAATTTGCATCATTATAGGGCTAAAATTCAATTGATAGGGTAATATGGCAAGTTAAAAATGATTTGGCTAACCATAACTTCTGTTTTATTTGTATTTATGTATTTATTGTTTTTCACTTACTTACTTAAAGACATTGTCATAGACTTGGCTTATAAAATCAAAATATGATATTTGACATACTATACAGGGTCACAGTGATAGGAAAGTCAAAAAGTTAAGAGAAGAAAAAAAATCTAGTATTATATTCATAATAATATATATGTGTATGTGTGTGTGTGTGTGTGTGTGTGTGTGTGTGTGTGTGTGTGTGTGAATCTCTGAGGAAAGTTGCAATATATCCATATAAAGGGTTAATTTTAAGATCAGGGTATATATAATGTAACGACCCTCCACCTCCCATAAACTTGGTTCATCAGAAAAAAAAACCATAATTGAATAATGTTCAATTATTTCTTTTATCTCCTAAAATCACAGATTTGTATTTCCTAACAGTGGAAGGAGTACATTACAATGGGTTCTTCATGATATTTGGTTTTATTTTATCATTCCTAACGGGAAACATTTTCCAGATGATGAACGGTGCAGAGTTTACAGTGTAAAGTGTTAAAGATATATCACTAAAAAGCTGACGTATACATTCATCAAAGCACATGGAGTTCATGACGTAAACAGCTACATGAATTATTCTGTACAGCTGTTATTGATACATAAATTCTGTGGAGGAAATATAAGTTACTGAGCTGAGCACAAGGGTTAGACTTTATCCTGAAAAGGAACTGTACAAAGATAATTAATTATGTCAACTTTTTCAGATCTATAGGTCACCACTATCACCTTTAAGACCACATTGTTGTGTAAAAATTCTGAGATATTAGCCGAAATCTTAATTGTAACTTTGTAACTGAAAATTGAGTGACAGGGAATTTTGCTGTAAAGAAAAGATAGAAATGTTTACTCCGCATCTAATTATTTCCCCGCAATACTTTTATTTTTATTACTCCAAACTTGTGATTTATTATTCAAAAAATTTAGATTTTCCATAATAACTCATGGATCAACATCTGTTAACAGACAGCATGTAAAGTAATTATCATCCAACTCCTGTGAACTGCAGATAGAAACTCTATATTGACTTATTCAACTTTTTATTTAACTCATTAAAGTGGCAATAGACACGTTTTTTTGGATTTAACTTATCATTATGAAGTAAATGTTGATTGCACAATGCAAACAATGGCTGTGTTAATGACACCTTTGCGTTTTAGATTGATTTCCTATAAGCTTCACTTTCACTATGCAATTCTGTCTTTAGGTACTATCTCCTGGAGAAAACAGCTGTTTCACAGGTTACACTCCGAGCTGCAGATGGCCACCAGCCCGCTTGTCATTGGGTTAACTAACTAGATGTAACCTTAGTTAGAGCACATTCTAAACTATTTCACTGTAAATTAACGGTAACTTACTGGCAGCAGGGATGCCAGTAATTTACTGTTTTTACGGTGCACTACCGTAATTTATTTTTACGGTATTTTACCGTATACTGGAATACGGTATGTGATAGTAGGATAACTGGGTTTTACCGTGATTTTACGGTATTTGCCAGAATGTTACCGTTTATTTACAAAGGGTAATACAACCCTTTGCAATCCCAATACATACCTTTGCATTTAATTCCCAACAAATAAAAGAATCACAATAGACATTCAATACATAATTGTTGCAGTTTAATACATGTTCTCAAATAATAAAGGGACATTTGTATTACATCACAAAACTCACAATGTACTGTTTAGAAGAAAACTAATAAAATCGTTAATGACCAGTTTAACTGAACTTATTAGCATAAAGAGAAGAAAGAAACCCTTTTTATTGTCATATACATAGACACGAAATTTGACTTCTGCATTTGACCCATCCCTGTATATAGGGAGCAGTGGGCTGCCAATGACAGGCGCCCGGGGAGCCGGGGGTTCAGTGTCTTGCTCAGGGACACTTCAACACTTGACACGTCCCAGTCGAGGATCGAACTGTTGACCCTGCGGTTACCAGACAACCCTCTTAAGCCAGTGAGCCACGGTCGCCCCCAAAGCCACAGTCGAAGACTCACGTGATATTCGATTTCAGGCGTTTAATCATCTAGAAAACGATGCTGAAACGCCGTGTGGACGGAGATCGTTTAAAACGAAAACATATTAGTGTGAATGTGGACTCAGGGAGCCGCAACAGAGGGGCTGAAGAGCCGCATGCGGCTCCGGAGCCGCAGGTTGCCGACCCCTGCGTTAGGTGAAGAAATGAAGCTAAGACAATGGACCACAATGGACTAACGTTCAACACGAAAATGAGTTTGATCTGGTTTCAATGTTGCTCCTGGGATAACACACACGCGTAATGTTACTGTTCGCGTTACCTCAACTGTTCATCATCTTGAACACACGTCGGTGATTTCTGGTCCTCTCTCCATTTTGATAATCGTCCTGATTGCGGTCCTACGGTTCAATAATAGCACAAGTTAGGTTACTAACGTTACATCTTAACACTGAAATTGGTGATTAACTTTATTTAAGTTAACTTGCTATGCTGTTAGCTAGCTAACCTTTCTAAGGCTACTTGAGCTCGAGCTAGCTAACGTCACAGAGCTAGCTCCACCAATATTAGCAACCTAATGTAATGAAACAGAACAAGTGAAACATTATCTGAGATGTTAACAGTTCAATAATCATGAAGACAAAACAATACTGGAGACTTTGAATTTCGGCTTATAAGCGTAACGTTACCTCGACTCCTCGGTTGATCTCCACATGGCTGTGAAGGATGAACTGAAGCTGTTGTTTCCAAAGTCACGTTCAGGAGCAGTCGCTCACGTCTTGTCACTCAAAAATGACTTTTAGGCAATGAGCAGTTTGAATAATAAAAATAGTCTAATGTCATTACAGACACATTAACCCACAATAGACAGTACGATGTGGATGGATTGTGATTCACTGAACTTGTATAGAGAAGCGTGTATCCACCACTTCACAAAAAATACTGTATTGTGCTGTTAAATTACGGTAGTCTGCTGTTATTGTTAATTGATGGCATTGACTGTTAATTTACGGCATTTACTGTTAATTTACATGCGAGGGATTAACATTTAACTGTATGTTACAGTTATTATGAAATACTGTAAGATACCGTTGAAAATCCACCGTAAATATACAGCAATTTGTTACAAGCTCAGTCCAGATGGAGTATGATGACTCAGATTAGGCACAATAATGACGTCACCGCTCAAATACAAACTGACATTTTAATAAATATTTATATGATCACTTTTTTTTTTTAATCTACTCTACTGTTCGATACAGTGATTTCACCTACAAAGAATCAAACCCTTCTATATCCGTGAGAAAAGATTTCAATGACAATCTTACTTCAGTTTGGAAGATTATTATTAATATTTTTCTAATCTGTGCAATTCAACTCACTCCGGTCGGTACAGTTTTTGTAATAAATAAGAACAATTCAAAGAAATCTTTCTGATTTGAGTCACATAGATTTGGTCAGGTAACCCAAATTATTTTTTATTTGTGGGAAATGTGGCATTTAACAACACAATGACAGTTTGATTAATACACACATAATTAGAATTTTAGAAATTCTAAGTGGTTTTGGTACCAGGTGGTACTATATACACTACGTTTTGCTTATGAATCTACCTTAATTTAAATGTGTCGGAAATAGCTCATGAGCTAATTTTCATCTGTAATTCCTGAGCAGGTCATTACTGGCCGAAAAAATATCAATACAATGCTTCAGCAAATTCGAGGATACAAAAAATACATACATGCAAGTTGTCTGTTGCCACTTTAAAAGTATTATTTCACTAATTTAACTTAGCATATTATTAACTCATTATTTAACTTACCAAACTAATTTAACATAATTAGGATTATAATTTTTATGTTATTAAACCCATTATTTAACTAATTTAACAGTTCAACTTAATTTTCTACGTCATTAACGCCATTATTTGACTCATTTAACATTATTATTTACTCATTATTTAACTTATCAAACGCATTATTTAACTCATTGAACTGAACTAACTTGGTCAGAACAAACAGACTTGGAGAATCAAAGCTGATAAAAACAAAAGAACAGACTCAGATGAGGAAATGCACTTGCTGGCTGTTAAGGGGGAATGGCTGTTTAGGTGGGAAGTTGTGTAAACAAGGAGTCTGGTTCCAGTAAAGGCAGAGTGGTGAGAGCAGGAGAGTTCAGAAATTCAAAGACCCACAGAAAAGGAAACTCATGTTGTCTGCCACCTGTGAAGACAGGAAGTGATTCACTTTTATTTATGTAGCTTGATGTTAACAAAGCTGATCAACACACTATTTATTCAACACAACATACTGAGCATATATATTGACATCAAGAAGCATGACTCCCAAACCTTAAAGACAGATTATATTTAAATTCTAATTATGGAGACCCTCTCTAATCCCACAGTCTCTCCCAGATCCATGGTTGTTGATGTGGTTGCTGTGGTTGTAACTCACCTGTAGCTTACTTGATGTGGCTCTGATGGGGTTGTTGTTTTTCAGGTTGTTGAGGTGGTTGCTGTTGGGGGGAGTGATGACGTGGACTGGACCTCACCCCCCCTCCTCGGATGGTCAGTCTGATGGATGGAGAGGAGGACGGCTGCTGATGCTGATGTCCGGCTCTGATTGGCTTGGCTACATAGAGACAGGTGAAAGGTGAATCAGCTGTTGACTTCTTCAAACATGGACCAGATTCAGTCTGACGCATCAAAGTGTTAACTCTAACCTGAACAACTAATCTGGTGACCAAAGCCATCTTCAAGACACACTTACACTAAAATCCTGGAAAGTCCTCAGAGGATGAACCCTTTACATTTAATAACCTTTGCTCAGGCACTGCCCTCAGGTTAGTCCTGAAGATCTGACTCATTAGTATGTTTAGTTAGTTGTGGGCTGTAACAAACATGTCCTCACCTATCTGAGCAGAGTTTCCTCTCCTGGAGACGTTCTTGGAGCGAACACCCTCTTTTATGCGGTCCACTTCCTGTTGATAGCGTTTGCGATCCCTTACGGCCAACTCCTTGGCATCTCTCAGGGCAGCTTCCAGAGCTTTCACTCGCTCTGCTGTGGCCCGCAGACGCTTCTCTAGCTTAGGTAGCTCGCAGCGAAGGTCGCCATTGTCCCGCACAAGCTGACGAATACAAAGGGTTAAATTTACAAACTCAATTAGACAGATGTTGTGTCAAACAGTAGGCTGGACTCACAGTTGGTGTTGTTTCAGCGAGTTTTTGAGAGGTGTGCATTTAAAGGTGAATTGAACAGAGTTCTATGTAGATGTGTTTGTATATAGTATATATATTTATATATATACACATATACATACAAATATGTATATATATATATGTTATTAAGTGGGGAAACTTCCTCTAACTTTACACACGATGATAAAAAATCCCACAGTTGTTATTTCAGTTGGGAAAATCAATAGTTTTAAGCTAGAAATGAGAATCTATTTCTGTCATACAATTAAATTGAGGATGCATTGTTTAGAAAAGGACTGTGAGTGATAGCAAATCTCCAACCTTTGTCATCGTATTAAGTGAAGTGAGCGTAAAGATTGTGAGTTTAACAACAGTAATCAAGGTGAACAGGTGTGGTCACTTACCTGTTTGTGGACCTTGCTGAGCTGCTCCAGGTTATTTTCTAAGAAGATGATCCTCTGTCTCTGAGCCAGACTGCCGCCGGCCTCGTCGCAGTCATTCTCTGAACTCTGTTTGAACAAGAAACAGGAAAACCTCAAAGCTCATGTTCAGGTTCACCACTGAACACACATACTGACATCCATCTAACATCTGTGTGGTCTATGGCCGACCTAGTGGGAATGTGGCCTCCCCATCTTCTTCCCTCAGTCTTGCTATGCCGCTCTCTTCTATGTCGGCATCCATGGCTCTTAAACAGAAGAGCTCACCTGTGGCTCTTTTACTGCTAAAGCTCTGATTGCTAATTGAACAATTGTGCAACATGTGTTTGCCAATGTGAGGAATACATTAAAATTTGGTGTTCCATGTAAAAACTAGCTTTATTTATGAAGATTGTGCCAAATATTAGAGAAGTGTGTAGTGTTTTGAAAAAAAGTGTGAATTAGAATTGTAATCTGAGTGTTAATTTGGTGACGACAGCCCCCTAGCCCTATTTTTAGGCCTCTGCTCGAAAATTGCATACCCATACTTAAAAGACTGTACAAGGTCTATTTAAATAATTTTGATGGTATAATACAGATAAAACTTGTGAGAGACTTGTTCAGATATGTAAATATTGTGTATATGTTACTGGTTAATAGTGAATGAAGATGGCACACAGCTCAAATTGAAAAGTTTCAGGTTTGCCTGAAAAAAAAGCACTTTTATTGAAAATAGTTATTTGAAATAATACAGATTGAAGCCTAAAAATACTCCACAGTCATAGCACAACATGTTTGTGGTCTCTACAAGCAAATTTTACTTAGCAGGCCAGCATAAATGAGGTCTAAGTACAGAGTTTCAAGCCGAATTCTCATTTTTGGAACCAGCTTTTGCGCTGCTCTATTCTAATTTTATATACTATATAACTACATATTAACTATATATTCACTTGCCTTATCACTAAGAGTGTTCAATACATCATAATAAAGCAGTTTGGCATCATTTTCAGCCATTTTCAGCTCTCATGTCTCTCAGTCCGTGTCTATGTAAGCCTTTGTAAGGCCTGTGATTGGCGGATTTCATCATGTGACACCTTGTTGAACGCGGAAGAGAGTAACGAAAGCACTACGCGGGTTATTTCGAAGATTGACAGCCTTTTATCCACTAAAAATCTCGATATGCTTGGCACAACCCCTATGCGTAAAATCCATTGGTCCAGCAGAAAAATGCTGCCCATTTCTTCATAGAATGTTGCAGCACGTTCATTTCAATGCAGAGAGAGCGGAGAAAGGGACTATTTTCGCTGCATCAGATTTCAATGGATTACCTGCGTTTTTCGGCACGTAAATCACCAAAAGGTATGCTGACTTTCAATTTTTTTTCTGGGGAGCAGTGTGTTGTTTGTTGGCTTTGTTCCTATAACTTTTGAATGGTTTGACGGAGGTGAATTCAGAGACCGTGATTCGACTCGGTATGGAGCCCTAGTGCAGAATCATATATCCATCCGCCATGATCGCTGCTGGCTTTGTGATGGAAGATGAAAATCGGGTGCATAATTCGCCGATTTTTGGAGAAAAAATCCGTGAATTTGTGATAAATCTTCTAGTTTATTGAATTAGTTTGTGTATAACTGTGATAATTGTGTAAAATGGCTGGTATGACGATTTTGCCCAGACTTCTTTTGTTAGTCCGGTATTTAATATGTTTGGAGCATTTTTGATATTTCTTGATAAAAAATCCATTGGGAACCACGGTATCACCCTAAACGGTCTCGCTCAGCACCCAAATGGGGGTCGCTCGTCACAGGAAATGTGCTTGTATTTTTGCAGAATTGGTTCAGGGGTTTGGTACATGAGTCACAGGTTTTGGTAATTGTGTTTCAAGTAGTTATTGGTAAATGGTAAATAGTGCTTTTCTAATCTTCCGACCACTCAAAGCACTTTAACACTACATGTCATCATTTACCCATTCATACACTGATGCCAGAGGCTACCATCAAGGTGCCACCTGCCCATCGGGTCTCTAACTAACATTCATACAAGGGCTGGTTCAGGTTTATAGTTAGGGCTGACTCAGGTTTATAGTTAGGGCTGACTCAGGTTTATAGTTAGGGCTGGCTCAGGTTTATAGTTAGGGCTG
>NW_022280643.1:19392-22797 GCF_004355925.1 Anarrhichthys ocellatus | reverse complement strand
CATCAGTGGATCTCTGAGGAAGGGAGCTGTACATTAATGCAATAGAGGCTTCTTAGTTTGCTCAGCTGCTTTAATGGATCACCGTGTGTCTCACTTTACATGCATTTCCGGAACTCCCGTATAACCCCCGGTATATGCGCAAGCGCATTAGACTACCGTATATGACAGGAGCTGCCATGTTTTCCGGGGGAGTGGCAGCTTATCCAGCTACCTTCAGTTAGCCTGCGCTGGAGCAGCTTCAAGCTTATGGATGTGTTGCCATGGTGATTTTGCCAAACTTGCTTCGTGGAACCGAAAAGCCTGATCTACGTCATCTTATCCTGACAAGTATCCGGCTAACTCAGTTAGCCACGTACGAGGAACGGGGCCCTGGGGTTTTGTTTGATTTTCAACAACAAACACCCGACAGCCAATCAGAGAGCAGGATTCACACACAGAGTGAGGAGCAGCCAGCTGCTGTTTGTTTTGATGTAATCAGGTTAAAGACACACACACACACACACACACACACACACACACACACACACACACACACACACACAGTCGCAAACAAACACACACACACACAGTCGCAAACAAACACACAGACATACACACACAGTAATAATGATAATAATGCATTTTATTTGTAACGCACTTTTCATTTAAAAAATCTCAGAGTGCCACAGAGCCAGTACATAGCAAAAACAAACTATAATAAAATAACTTGTAAGCATAAAAAAACAGTGAATGAACAGAAACACAAAAGAAATAACTGACAGTGATTTAGGTCAGAAAGGCCTTCCTGAATAGAAAGGTTTTTAGGCCGGTCTTAAAGAGACCAGTGTCTGTGTTGCCCTTAGGTGGTCAGGGAGACTGTTCCATAGGCGTGGAGCTGCCGAGCCAAAGGCCCGGTCGCCCATGGTGCGGAGCTTGGTGTTGGGGACCCGGAGGAGCGAGCTGTTTGATGATCTGAGGGTACGGGTGGAGATTTGGGGAGTGATGAGTTCTTGTAGGTAGGGAGGTGCGTGTCACACACGCACACACACACACACAGTCACAGGGACACAAACACAGGTGCAGTGACACAGAGATAACTAACACCTGGTCTCACAGAAAGTAACAGAAGTTATATTTCCTCTTTATGTACTATTAACGTATTTAATTACTTTAGATCAACTGATCAATGATGAAGTATAATTATACTGTACATGAAACTACCTGCAGTATTTAAAGTCATTTAAAATGAGGAATCAAAACGTTTCCGTTTGAGTGAAGCGAGTCGACGTTTGATCCATGTTTCATTCATCACGTTTTAACTTCGTACACCTTCCACAAAGTTCATCTGACAAGAAACTGCTGACTGTGAAAATAAAGTACTGCAGTACTTCTGTTACTACGACAGCTAAATCCTACTACTGTACTACAGCTAGTACTGTGACTTCTATATTAACAATATAATGTGTACCATTACAGCTACTGCCAAGGATACAAATACTTACTAAAGTACTGACTTTACAAAACTATTATTACTGCTTGTGAGACAGCAGTTTTATTTTTGAATAAAAACAAAAGGCTTAATGACAAATCAATCCCCCCAGACCACATCGGTGATCAACAAGGTCAAATGGTGTGTGTGTGTGTGTGTGTGTGTGTGTGTGTGTTGGATGCAGTGGTCACATGTTGAAGCTGGTGACGTTTGTCAATATCAGTACTAATGTGATCAATATGACGCCTGAGCTTCAGTGATGCTGACAGAAACACACAAACTGATGTACGTACATAGTATTATATACATATACAGACAAATAGATATATATTAATATATGTTATATACATATACAGACAAATATATATTAATATATGTTATTCACATATACATACAAACATATACTTATATTAGATACATACACACGTTTTCAATGGAAACAAAATAAAACAAAAATGGAACGAAAGTACTTGTTTATGTTTAGGGAACAAAAGTACTTGTTTATGTTTAGGGAACAAAAGTACTTGTTAATGTTTTGGGAAAAAAAGTACTTGTTTATGTTTAGGGAACAAAAGTACTTGTTTATGCTGAGGGAACAAAAGTACTTGTTAATGTTTTGGGAAAAAAAGTACTTGTTTATGTTTAGAGAACAAAAGTACTTGTTTATGCTGAGGGAACAAAAGTACTTGTTTATGTTTAGGGAACAAAAGTACTTGTTTATGCTGAGGGAACAAAAGTACTTGTTTATGCTGAGGGAACAAAAGTACTTGTTTATGCTGAGGGAACAAAAGTACTTGTTTATGTTTAGGGAACAAAAGTACTTGTTTATGTTTAGGGAACAAAAGTACTTGTTTATGTTTCGAGAACGAAAGTACTTGTTTATGTTTAGAGAACAAAGGTACTTGTTTATATGGGGACTTGTGTTTTGTCCCCATAAGGTAGGAAAGTCAACACATTGACGTAATCTGATGAAACACACGTTCTTCTTCTTCTATTTGATTTACAGGTGAACCACAGCTGCAGTGATTGATCGTCTGAATGGTAATTTAAAAACTAATTGTCAGCTGTTTTAATGTTCCTGCATGAAAGGATGAACACACACACATACACACACTCACAGTGAAGCCTCCCTCAGGCTGCTGCTGTATTTAAGAGTTCTGGGTCAACGTCTGAATACAGAAACAAAGCGACTGATCTGAGAACAAACACACACACAATAACACACACAGAGACAAACACAATAACACACACACACACACTAAGAAGAGTCATTATTCTGCTGCTCAGTTCAGAAGAAAATGAAAAATAAATCAGTGTTTCTGCTGTTGAAACTCAGTGAAGTGAAAACAAACTGGACTGAACCTTCATCATCATCATCCTCATCATCACCATCCTCATCACCATCATCATCCTCATCACCATCATCATCCTCATCACCATCATCTTCATTCTCATCATTTTGACTCAACAGTTCTCAGCGTTACGTAACAGACGGTTACATAAAGTGAAGGACTGCAGAGTCAGTGAACACCTGCTGAACACCTGACATCTGTGGTGCATTCAGGGACAATCTGACATCTGACAGTCAGTAAACAACGGTTGGACAGAGCAAAGAAGTAAATAAAGATACCAACGAAGAAGAAGAAGAGTCTCAGCTGATGTTTAAAACTAAGGTAATGTTGATGGAAAGTTTTCCCCTCACTTTCATCATTTATTGAAAGGAAGGAAGGGAAGGGAGGAAGGATATGGGAAGGAAGGAAGGATATGGTTTGGAAGGATGGAGGATGGAGAAAGGATATGGGAAGGGAAGGAGGGAGGGGGGGATATGGGAAGGAAGTAAGGATGGAGGAAGGAAGGAAGGGGGGATGAAGGAAGGATATGGGAAGGGATGGAGGAAGGAAGGGAGGGGGGATGGAGCAAAGAAGTAAATAAAGATA
>NW_022280643.1:10182-19292 GCF_004355925.1 Anarrhichthys ocellatus | reverse complement strand
AGGAAGGATATGGGAAGGGAAGGGATGGAGGAAGGATATGGGAAGGGATGGAGGAACGAAGGGAGGGGGGATGGAGGAAGGATATGGGAAGGGAAGGGATGAAGGAAGGGAGGGGGGATGGAGGAAGGATATGGGAAGGGAAGGGATGAAGGAAGGGAGGGGGGATGGAGGAAGGATATGGGAAGGGAAGGGATGGAGGAAGGAAGGGAGGGGGGATGGAGGAAGGATATGGGAAGGGAAGGGATGGAGGAAGGAAGGGAGGGGGGATGAAGGAAGGATATGGGAAGGAAGGAAGAATTAGGGAAGAAGGATGGAGGAAGGAAAAACACTGTGTGTGTGTGTGCGCGCACACAGTACACGTTATATACTGTATATGTAATATATGTGTATATGTGTGTGTGTGTATATACAGTAATATATACTGCTGGGTAATCGTGGTCCTCACCTCTTTGTCAGAGATGTAGAGCTGGTCTCCTCTCAGGACCACAAACCGGTTCCTCCAGAGCTCCCTGAAGATCCCTCGACCGCAGAACTTCCTGATCCAGCCCACTTTGTCTGGCTGCTGGACCGCCTGCTGACCCGAGTCCTGAAGGCCCTGAAACACCAGAGAGAGAGGGGTCAGAGAGAGACCACCGACACCAGTAGAGTCTGGACCGAGTCCTGTAACACCAAAATACAACAACAGGGTCAGAGAGAGACCACAGAGACCAGTAGAGACCAGTAGAGACATCTACATTTTCAGAGCAAGAAGAAGAAGAAGATGATGAAGACGTCGGAAAACGAGAGGAAGAGGAGGAAGAAGAAGACCATGAAGCAGGGCAGAGAGCTGAGGAAGAGGAGATGATGAAGATGTTCTCTACTTGTCTGACCCGCTTCATTAAATCAAAGGAAACACAGAGAAGAAGAAGTTTGAGGTACTTGTACTTTACTTTCTATTTCATGCTACGTTATACTACAAACTACAAACACGACATATTGTTACATCGGCTCGTCTTCATAAAAGGTACTCTTCGTTTTAATGCGTTTTTGGGATGAAAGTTAGTAACACATCAGTTTATGCTCGTTACATATATACAGTATTTTCAAAATAAAGTTCTGTCTTCACAGGAGACAAGTTAGGAAAAAACAAACCCGATTAAATCGTATCGGGACCCTTCAGATCTATCCGGTGACCCTCTGGAGGGGCCCGATCCTTAGGTTAAGAACCACTGGACTCACCTAGCGGACCGTAAAGTATCAAGTCTTTTTATATTGTTGTACTAGTACTTTTACTTAAGTAGAGGGTCAGAGTACTTCACTGTGACAAGATTGAATGTTTTATTTTGAGATGATCTTTAAATATAAAAACGGTTTTAATAACTGAGATCAAACTCATTTTTACTTATTTTGACACTTTTGTACTTTTACTTGAGTCAGACTTTGAATGCAGGACTTGTACTTGTAACAGAGTATTTGTACGCTGTAGTACCACTGAAGTACATGATCTGTAAACCAGATGCGTCACAAACAAACTGAATCCATGAATATTTAAAATGATTCCTTTTTATGTTTCAAATATTTCTATATATATATATATATATATATATATATATATATATATTTCCTCTTTGTACACGTTTCCTCTTAAAAACTCTGTTTACTTGTTATTTAATATTTGCTGCTGAACATTTAAAGAATAAACATAATGAATATTTCTTCATTAATATGATGAGCTTTGATTTTCATGCAGCTGCATCTTAAAATAATGTTTCACAGATTTCTGCAGACTCGATTAATCAGAATATGAAATGACTTTAGCTGAATGTGAATAAATGAAGTGGTATCCGGAGCACGGTGTGTGTATTATTATGTAGTATTATTATGTGGTATTATGGGATGCTGTGAATGAACAGGATCATATTATATGAAGCGATGAGTCGCTGCAGCCTACCCTTCCTCTCTGGTTGCTCTTCTTCATCCTCCCGCCGCTCCGGGGCTCAGCGGACGATCACACCGACGGGGAGGAGGTTCGGCCCGGGTCCGGTAGCTCGGTGCCCGGGTCCGGTTGCTCGGTAGATCCTGGTGTCGGTGAATCCGTTAGTCCGCCCGGTTCCTCCTCAGATCCGCGTCTGTTGTCTGAACCGAGGCAGCATCCTCCCCGCGCGTGTGTGTGTGAGTGAGAGAGACCGTGTGTGTGTGTGTGTGTGTGTGTGTGTGTGTGTGTGTGTGTGTGTGTGTGAGTGTGTGAGTGAGTGAGTGAGTGCGAGTGCGCTCGTGCAGGCAGATGCTCTCGCTCTCAACACACGTGAACGAGCTTGGACACGCGGACGCGCACGGTAGCCTACATTCCGGTGAAAGGAGCCGACACCGCCATCTAGCGACACACACAGTCTCTCACACACGCACACACACACACACACCCACAGTCACACACACACACAGTCTCTCACACACACACACACACACACACACAGTCTCACACACACACACGCACACACACACACACCCACAGTCACACACACACACAGTCTCACACACACACTCACACACAGTCACACACACAGTCTCACACACACACACACACACACCTTAAACAAAGAACCATCATTTACAGCATTATTGATCATTAAATATAGAGATAGATCTTTTCATCTCTTCCATTTATAACAATAATGAAAGTTTTATGGAATCACTTATAAATATCGAACACGTTGTTTTAAAGACGTTTAAAAGACAAAATGTTTTGAGAAGATGAAGCTCGTATTTATTTATTTACTGATGCTTCACGCTAAAGAGTTCATCTGCAGCTTTATGTTTCCCTTCTGAAGTGTAGCTGAGGAAACACTTGTGATGTGAATGTGTTTGGTGAGGTGAGGCTTTGAAGAATCTCTCTGCTGCTAAGTCCTCTAAAGACTCCAGACCTGTTAGCAGACCTGTTAGCAGACCTGTTAGCAGACCTGGTATGACGTGATGACGCCCATCATGGTTCTGTGTGAGGAGGCTCCTCAAGGAAGGTCATGTGGAAAACCGTGACTCAACCCTTTGATAAGAACTCTTGCTTTCAAACAAAGACGTGAGATGTAGCTTGATATTTTCTAGACGAGGCATCCCTGTAGAGATCGGTGTATCATGAAAAAGTCAAATGAAGAGTCTGAAGATTGTCCGGTCCTTCAGAAGCTCCTCACGGGCAACGTGAAGCGTATCTGATTCTAAACACAGACCTGAGGGGAGAAAGGTCGCTGGTTTGGAGCTGCTTCAAAGTATTTTTGGTCAAATCCAAAACTTCTAGTTTCTGTAAATTCACTTTGGAGAAATCAACAAGTGTGTGAACTCTGTCCTCTCCAACATTTAGACTTTCAAACCACTCAAGTCTTTCAGAACATATCCTAATTATCTAATTGTGGTTGAGATTGAGTTTTCTTAATCTCGTCAAATTTAGAAAGTCGGAGCAGCGACTCGCTGACGTCTGAACTCATGTCCAGCAGCTCGAGCGTGGAGCGTCTGACGCCCAGCGGCACTCCGCTGTCTGAAGTCCAGACGTCTGAGCTGCTCCATCGATCCCACACTCGCACACTCGCACACTCACACACTCACACACTCACACAGCTCTTCAGATGATTGATCAGTTGAGAGCAAGGCTGCAGAAATAATACTCCTAAATACTCATGTGATGAACACATATCTTTTATTTGAACATTCACATTCAGTCAGTTTAACATGAAGCACAGAACCTCTGACTGAAGGAGGTTTCAACACAAACACAGAAGAAGAAGGAATGTTGTTGTTTTTCGTCTCTGGCGACCGTTTGGTTTGTTGATCAGCGCCGGTTGCCAGGGCGACCGCTTCCTTGCGCTCTGTCGGCGCTGTGACTCGCCGTCGACATCACTTCCTCCAGGAAGCTGAGGGAGGAGTCAATGGCAGTTAATAATAATAATAATAATAATAATCAGAGCTTCATTCATAACGTGTCTGTGTGCGCGTCACCTCTTGGTGTTGTGGATGCTGCTTCCTCCCAGGACGATGCGGACTCCAGGTGTGCTGCGGTTCAGGTTGTAGACGGTCAGAGCTTCTTCATACGTGGCTCCACCAATCAGAAACACCATGATGTCCTGAGGCCTGTAACACACACACACACACACACACACACACACACACACACACACACACACACACACACACACACACACACACACACTCTTTATACCTGTCTGCAGAACGTTTAATCACACCCACCGTGATTTGATTGGTTCAACTTTTGGATTTGGGCGGAGTTAAACGTTGATTTCGTTGGTTGAGTCCAGGGCCCGTTCCTCGTACGTGGTTCAACTAAGTCGATCAAATGTCCTATTAGCAGCCTAAATTAAGGAGATGATTGACATCAGGCTATCTGGATCAGGATCAGGATAATTGCGCGTGCCCGTCCTACTTCAAAAGGGGGAAGCGTCGATCACCGAAACCATGATTTTCTAACGGCACAATGTTAAATAAAGTCAAAGAAAGAGCCTCTTTTTACTCCGCTGACGAGCAGGAGATGATCATGAACGCATATGAGGAATTCAAGACCATAATCACGGCTAAATATAACACCTCCACCGCTGCGAGGGCTAGACAAGAAGCACGCAAAATATCACACACACGTTAAATGCGTAAGTGTTGTAAATGTATCGGCTCATTTTAATGCCTCATCACCCCAATCAATCAGATGATATGTCTTTAAATGAGCTGCTGGCAGTAGGCTTAATGAATGCATCATCCAATGAGATCTATAGCGACAATAATGATCTCAACTCTTTCACAATAAGATAAAAACAAGCCCAAAGAGCATCTACTGATCCTCATTAATATGAGGATATATGTACTGTATGCCCTCATTATCATGTACTATATATGTGTATATACATGTATGTGTAGATCACCATATAGAACTAGTTTGAATATGTGTGTGTGAATCTGTGTGTGAATCTGTGTGTGGGCGGATCAGTGTGTGTGTGTGTGTGTGTGTGTGTATTATTCATCATCACGCATTCAATCAACTGAAGCAGTGAAGATCAATAGTGTGTGATTCTCTCTGTTCTTATCATGAGTCCACCTTCATCATGTTCTACAGTAATGATATGCTGGTGTACTAATAACACTGTCATATCATTATGAGTGCTTTAACCCTCATGTATGCAACGCAGCCATCAAGAGGACATGGGAGCAAGTAAACACCAACACACACACATTACTCAGAATGCTGAGTCAGTACAATATGTGCCATGGTGATGTAATGAACACATCCATAAGTTTATTAAGCGCCTAATAAACTTTACCAACAGCACGGCATGCAGCGGCTTTCCCCATGTTCTCCGCATCGCCGACACTGTACAACAATGTACCACTCGCAGAACAGCTCAAGGCTGCATCCAGCGTGTGGTGTTCAATGTATGCTCCAGAAGGTCTGTAAATAAATGATTCCTTGTGGGCAGAATGGATAGCGCTCGTATAGGAAGTCATCGTGATGTGATAACGGATCTTGGCGATGTGGAAGAACTCTCTCCCTATAAAACGCTAATCTAACTAATATCCTCCATCAGTGGATCTCTGAGGAAGGGAGCTGTACATTAATGCAATAGAGGCTTCTTAGTTTGCTCAGCTGCTTTAATGGATCACCGTGTGTCTCACTTTACATGCATTTCCGGAACTCCCGTATAACCCCCGGTATATGCGCAAGCGCATTAGACTACCGTATGTGACAGGAGCTGCCATGTTTTCCGGGGGAGTGGCAGCTTATCCAGCTACCTTCAGTTAGCCTGCGCTGGAGCAGCTTCAAGCTTATGGATGTGTTGCCATGGTGATTTTGCCAAACTTGCTTCGTGGAACCGAAAAGCCTGATCTACGTCATCTTATCCTGACAAGTATCCGGCTAACTCAGTTAGCCACGTACGAGGAACGGGGCCCTGGAGACAACCTTCTCAGCGTGTGTGTGTGTGTGTCTGTGTGTCTGTGTGTGTGTGTCTGTTACCTGTCTCTCAGGCTGCTGGCCCCCAGATAAGGGAACTGACTGTCCTTCAGTCTACCTTTGATCAGCTGATCCAGAGTGTCATGAATCAGAGGCTGATGCTGAGTGTATACGTTCTCCACACCCTGAACACACACACACACACACACACACACATTATAATTATAGAAAATATATTTAAAAACAAAATATAAAGTCTGTTTTTAAAATGACATCAATCACAAATAAACAGTTTGAAAGAAAATTAATATTAACAGTATTTACATTAGAAATATTGACGTAAATATACTTACAATATGTTATACAACATAAACATTAAATATATAAAAAGAGATGAAGAATAAGAAATTATTTTCTGAATAAAAGGGAGTGTGTGTGTGTGTGTGTCTGTGTGTGTACCTTGAGGCCTTTGAAGAACTGTTTGGTGATGGCGACGGCGTCTGTCGGCGTGACGAGGTCACTTCCTCTGACTCTCTTCCCGCCGTACTCCACCACCGACTTCACCAACTGAGAGAGAGACACACACACACACCTTACTTAGTCAATAAATAATGTGAACAACTTTAAATGTAACTTCTGTGAATCAACTGTAATATGGCACATTCTTTTATTTATTTATTACACCAGGTCTGACACCAGGTCTGAAACCAAGTCTGAAACCAAGTCTGAAACCAAGTCTGAAACCAGGTGTGAAACCAAGTCTGACACCAGGTGTGAAACCAAGTCTGTAACCAGGTCTGAAACCAGGTGTGAAACCAAGTCTGACACCAGGTGTGAAACCAAGTCTGTAACCAGGTGTGAAACCAAGTCTGAAACCAAGTCTGAAACCAAGTCTGAAACCAAGTCTGAAACCAGGTCTGAAACCAGGTCTGAAACCAGGTGTGAAACCATCTCAGGACCAGAAAATATTAATAAACCGACCTAAAGCAGGCCAGAATATCAAAATTAAAATGTATGCAGATGATGCAGTCATTTCTAAACTTAAAAAAGATTTCCCAGAAGCCTCTTTTTTGGAATTCATACATTGTCACATGACTCATGTTCAGACTAACTCTTGTCTCTCTGTTTGGTTTCATTACTCATGTATTTAGTCGCTGGAATATAAAAAAGGAGCCATGTTCTTGTTTTTGTCTGTATGATTTGTGTTGTTTTGTCCTGATCTCAGCGTCCAATCAGAGCCCCCGGTGTGTGTGTTAGCGATGATGTCGTTACCCTGCGGTGCCGCTCGGACACGCCTCTCCGACTCAACTCGTCCATCAGAGCCGGCAGGACGCTGCTGCTGTGGCGCTCGTATCTCAGAGCGTAGAGCATCACGAGGCGCACGGCGTCCAACTCCGACAGACGAGGGTTCTGCAGCAGCCGGCGAACACTCTGAGACAAACAGGACGGACGAGAAACGGTGAGACGTTAAAGACATGAGATCTTATTTAGTTTATATCGTAAATAAATATAAAAGGTAACTGATAAAGAACAAGAACTTTCAGTACAAAAATACCAAATAACTCAGTCTGAAACCAGGTCTGACACCAGGTCTGACACCAAGTATGAAACCAGGTCTGAAACCAGGTCTGACACCAAGTATGAAACCAGGTCTGACACCAGGTCTGACACCAAGTCTGAAACCAGGTCTGAAACCAGGTCTGAAACCAAGTCTGACACCAGGTCTGACACCAGGTCTGACACCAAGTATGAAACCAGGTCTGAAACCAGGTCTGACACCAAGTATGAAACCAGGTCTGACACCAAGTCTGAAACCAAGTCTGACACCAAGTATGAAACTAGGTCCGACACCAAGTATGACACCAGGTCTGAAACCAGGTCTGGCACCAGGTATGACACCAAGTATGACACCAGGTCTGAAACCAGGTCTGACACCAGGTCTGAAACTAGGTCTGGTTATATATTAAATATTGTTCTCAGTATGAGCTAGAGAGAATCCAGTATCTGTGTCACATTAAACCCCTCAGTGTAGACCAGTAAACCAGTAGACCAGGTACCTGCTGGGCGTTGGAGTGGTCGTTCTGACAGGACAGCTCCTGCTCCACCTCCGACACCTCCATCAGCTGACGCTCAGACACCAGCCGGGACAGCTCCCCCACCACCGTCACATGTTTGGACACGGTGCCGGACATCTTCTTAAACTGGGGGTAGTTATCTACAAAGGCCTGCAGACAGATAGGCAGAGAGAGAGAGACAGGGAGACAGACAGACAGGTGATGCACTCTGAGGACACAGAAAATGTCTGGGGATTTCAACCAGCAACTCTGTCTCTCAGCTATCCGTCTCTCCTGTCTGTCTGACCTTCATATCAGTGATGGACTCCAGCTTCTGTTGTTCTTTCGGTTTCTTCTTCTGGAAATCTTCCATCAGGTTTTTAATGTTGGTGCCGATTTCTCCAAAGTTCAGGTACAAGTTCTACACACACACACACACACACTAGTTTAATCAATCATAACACACGATCACGTACTGATAGTATTGACTGATGATCGGCACACGTTCTCAGTGTTCTCCGTCAGACTCACGTTGGCATAGAACTCATCGTTCTCCGCAGATAGAACCACCTCCTTCAGGTCTTTGCTGATCCCCGGAACCCTGGAGAGGTCGATCCTGTTGTTGTTGAGACCGAGCAGCTCGTGGACCATCGCCTGGTAGGTCCACTGAGAGAGTACACATATAGTACACATAGTACACACATAGTACACACATAGTACACACATGTACTGCTGCTACAATGTTAGCTTAGCTTAGCACCGATCAAACCAGACTCCATTCAGAAAACAAGTATTTTAAAAGTTGTTTGTTTGTCATCTTGTTGAGAGAACTAACAAAACATGAATTCAGACTTTTTACTAATCTGCATAATCGTGTCGTTATTTTATCGCTCGTGTTACAGAACCCGGTGATGTCACGGCGACGGTGCGCTGCCATTGGTCACCTGGTTGAGCAGCGGCGTGATGGCGTCGTCGCTGCGGTCCAGGATCAGCAGCAGAGGAGGAACTTCTGTCTTCCTGAAGTCAAACAGCTCGTACTCCTTCGTGATGATTTGCTGACGGACAAGAAGAAGAAGTTTAGTCAGAGTTTAAGAGGTTAAACGTAAAGAAGTTTAGTCAGAGTTTAAGAGGTTAAA
>NW_022280643.1:9164-10172 GCF_004355925.1 Anarrhichthys ocellatus | reverse complement strand
GTCAGAGTTTAAGAGGTTAAATGTAAAGAAGTTTAGTCAGAGTTTAAAAGGTTAAGTAAAGACGTTTATTCAGAGTTTAAGAGGTTAAACGTAAACAGATATTGAAACCTTGACGCTCTCAGCGAGGCGTTTGGACATGTCTGAGGACAGCTGGTATCGGATCATCGGACATTTCTTCAGAGCGAGTAGGACGGAGGTCAGACCCTGAGTACACCGGGACAACATGGAGGGCTCCCAGCTCCGCCCCTAAAGGTACAAGTACATCAAGATATACATCAATATATATTAACATGGAGGGCTCCCAGCTCCGCCCCTAAAGGTACAAATACATCAATATATACAGTATATATATATATTTAAAGAGACAGAACGGTTTCTCACCCTGGCGACTCCCTGCAGGTTGAGGGAGAACAGGTGAGGATTCACAGCAATGAAGTCTCCATAAAACTCCTGCAGACACACACACACACACACACACACACACACGTTTAACTCCATAGCATCCTAAATATTTTTGATAAACAATTGTGTTTATTTCGCTGTAGAAGGAACAGAGACGCCCCCTGCTGGTGAGGAACTACAGGTGTGTGCGTGTTGTGCTGCTGGACTACAGGTAGGACCTGAGACTCACCTGGACCTCAGCCACCACTTCCTGTTCATCAGCCTCAGCCAGAGCTTTGATCTCACTCTTACTGATCACGTTACTGAAGTCTGAAACACAAAATAAAACATTAAATATCATATTTAAACACCACTACAGCTGCAGCACAACAATTGTTTTATTCAGCCTATATTTGTTTACATTTAATCAGATATTCTGCAGGTAAAGTATGCAGAAGTATTTATTATCAGCTGCTGTTTACAGTGAACTCATAAATATAAAGATCTCTGGATTAATGTGAGACTGAAGAAAACCTCAAACATGAAGATTCTCAGTGTTCTGTGATTTAAGGACTTGTATTGTGAAACCTTCTGGTTCACCATCAGTGTTTAAATACTTTTAATGTG
>NW_022280643.1:8886-9154 GCF_004355925.1 Anarrhichthys ocellatus | reverse complement strand
TTAAATACTTTTAATGTGAAACCTTCTGGTTCACCATCAGTGTTTAAGGACTTTTAATGTGAAACCTTCTGGTTCACCATCAGTGTTTAAGGACTTTTATTGTGAAACCTTCTGGTTCACCATCAGTGTTTAAATACTTTTATTGTGAAACCTTCTGGTTCACCATCAGTGTTTAAGGACTTTTAATGTGAAACCTTCTGGTTCACCATCAGTGTTTAAGGACTTTTATTGTGAAACCTTCTGGTTCACCATCAGTGTTTAAGGACTT
>NW_022280643.1:3903-5886 GCF_004355925.1 Anarrhichthys ocellatus | reverse complement strand
ACACACACACACACACACACACACACACACACACACACACACACACACACACACACTATTGATTAGTGATAAAGTTTTACTGACGATGGTTCTCCTCCAATACTCAGTAGAACATGTGTTTCTAGTCTCTGATCTCTGATAGTGTTTCATTGTAAACAACCAATTAGAGGAGAGCTAGCAACGTTAGCCGCACCGCTAACGGCGAACCAACGGAGGTTCACTTCAGTTACATGATGATGCCTTCAGGCTCTGTTCAGTGAAAATGAGTGCTGGCTGAAGGTACATTATAACGTTATCATGATGTGTTCACATGTCATCTGTAAAATGTAGTTTTAGTGATAAACTTGAATAAATCCAGTAGTTTGAAGGAGATGTTTTCACATGAATATAAAATAGATATTAGAGATGAATTAGAACATTTCGCAAGACATTTTGACAGTGTGGCTGCTACTGCCTGAAGACGTTGCAATATATATACATACACACGCCGATGTTACCGGTAGTATTGTTGAGGTTCAATTGAGATATCACTTCTCTCTTTTCTGCATTTGAGATTCATACTCTTGGATTGAATCTTGTATTCGTGACGGACAGTCTTGAACTTGAGAGCAGCTGTTGCTTCATAGAAACACATAGCTGTCACCTATGTAAGGCAGACATAAAACCACCAGCAGAGGAAAGACCCTGAACGCGTCGACATCATTTCATCGTTTGTGGTGATGGGTGCACCTGGGTGTTACAGGCAGACTGATTAAGAATAGTTAGAGTAGACAGGGATTTTCAACAAAACTACCTGTCAAACCTCTGGCCCCTACACCAAAACCAACATATGGGTACCATGAGAGAGATAAGACTCTGCTGAACGCGGTGATGTAGTTTTTATGTTTGTGGTGTTAATAATGTGAGCTCCAGAGCAAAATACAAAACTGGTACCGTCTGCTTTCTTTGAGAAATGAGTGGTGAGGTTCAACATGGAGTCTAATGGAGCAGTTGGTTGGAGTTCATGTCGCTCTGCGGCTCTTTGAGAGTCCGTTGGATTCCAATGACACATGACTGCAACCAGCACAACATTTCCTACGTTTTGACCAAAAATGGTGTATAAAGAGTAAAAACTGTGGGAATGGGCGCAATTTGTTTTGAAAAATCACAGAATACTTTTCATGCTCCGCTCCACTCTGGCGGTGATGTCATCACTCTAGCGCTGAACATTCTATGACTCGTCAACACGGACCCAAAGTTAACAAACCCCATTCAAGTGAATGGAGAAATTTCGCTTCGTTTTTCGCGATTTTCGGGAAAACATCTGGGTGAATCTCTGAGAACAGTCATAGCAAACGATTCCCGATCAGGCCGCACATTTGATGTACGTTCTGTGGGAGGAGAAGCGCGCCAAACTTTTGTACGGAAGATAGAGAACAAGAAGAATAGTAAAGCTGCAGGATTATAGTCAGTGTGCTGCACAAAGGCTGCAACAGAACTAAGAGCTGTTTACAACACACTAGGAAGCACATTATAATACTTCTTTAGTGTGTGTGTGTGTGTATCACCGACTGGTACTGACTGTGGACTGGTACTGACTGTGGACTGGTACTGGTACTGACTGTGGACTGGTACTGGTACTGACCTGTGGACTGGTACTGACTGTGGACTGGTACTGGTACTGACTGTGGACTGGTACTAGTACTGACCTGTGGACTGGTACTGACTGTGGACGGCCTCTATGTGACACTGCAGCTTGAATGGAGACAGGAAGTGACGGAAGCAGTGAGGACACTGAGAGTCCGGATCGTCTCCGTACTCCTGAGACATGGAGGACACGTGCTGCTTCATGTGAGACATCAACCTGTCGGACGGAGAAGTTTTATTAGTTTCTATTATTGTTTAAGTATTTCACTTCTTTACCAATAAAGAGTTTATGGAATATCATGTTTAGCAGTGAAGCTGAAACCATTAATGATATATAAATATAAATATAAATACATA
>NW_022280643.1:0-3803 GCF_004355925.1 Anarrhichthys ocellatus | reverse complement strand
ATATATATATATAGTGTATATAAATGTATATAAGTGTATAACTCACCTGATGTTGTTGCTCAGGGTCTCAGGACAGTGGATGCAGCGATACAGTCCCGTGAACCTTCGGTCCACCACGACTGGTCTATAGCTCCGTCCCGGGTCACATCCGTAGTAGAAGTCCTCCACCATTATCACCAGTTTACCGTGGGGGGGGTCGGGTGACGGTTCGGACGGGTCCCGCTGGGGGCTGCAGGAGGGGGGGGGTGCCGGCGGGCTGGGGAACCGGTTCGACAGGAAGTTGTCAGACGGTCTGTGGGTCCTCTGGAGTCCCGGTCTAGTCTTAGATACCTTGCTGGAGGTCTGAGGGTCTCTGGAGGTCTTGGAGGTCTGAGGGTCTCTGGAGGTCTTCTTCTTGTCTCTGCTCCTCCTCAAGTGTTTCTTCTTCTTCTTCTTCAGGTTCTTTAGACTCTGAGCGATCGCAGGGCTGCACAGCTGGAGTAGGAGGAGGAGTTAGAGAGAAGGGGGGGGTCGGGGTCAGGATGTGTGATGTCACAGCAGAAGGGGGCGTGGCCAGAACACTTACACACATGAACCCTCTGAGCTCTGTGATGAGTTTGTACTGAGACCTGCAGGCGAGACAGTCCGGAGGTGAGACAGGTCCTGAAGGGAGACAGACAGAAGACAACTTTAAAAACTCTAAAAATAATTTAAATGAATCATTGCTTTTTTTGGTATTTAGGTCAGACACATATGCACCGCTGATTACCGTAATATGTGTGGTATTTGTTATAAATGTACGTTGGTACATAGAGGGTGATAAGAAGCTGTACAAGGAGGGACTTAGGACCCAGGGGAGTGGAGGTGAAGGAAAAAGGAAGAGACGCCACACAAACAGCTGTTCACCGCTCGCTGCCGGTTCTTGTGTTAAAAATGTCCGCTTAATAATAAAAAAAAAAAAAACTGCGTTAACGCGCGATAATATAATTGTCGGCGTTAATTAATGAAGGCGTTAACGCGATAACGTGTTAACTTGCCCAGCACTAGTTTTTACACAATCTGGTTAAAGTAAACGCTTTATTTGTGGAGAGATTTTAAATGAGAACATGAAGAATAAAATGTTTTCGATTAATATACATTTTAAGCTTCATTTCGTTTTGTTTTATTGACGGAAGCGTACCTTTCACACGATGCGTTCAAGGACCGTCAGAAACATGAAACTCTTTACGATAATGATGTTTTTGTAGTTTCTGGCGGTGATGAACGTAGCTTAAACAAAACATGCTCTCTTCCAGTGGGTTAGCATCTCATGAATAGTAGCTTAAATATTGTGTTGTGTTTGAGGGACGTGGGAATACGAAGGACTGAAGTAACAAACCTTTGAGCTGCAGCTTGTGAGGAGCCGTCGGTCTTCTGCTGATGGGGGGGGGCGGCTTGGTGGTCTCTGGGTACACCAGGGTCCAGGGTGAGGTCAGGGTCAGGGTCCACGGAGAGGACGGGGGGCTGGATCTGAAGTCCACGTTCAACACCTTCTGAGCTGCTTCACCCGAGACCACACCTGGACCACAGAGGGGGACAAGAGAACAGGTCTGAGGTCTAGACCACAGAGGGGGACAAGAGAACAGGTCTGAGGTCTGGACCACAGAGGGGGACAAGAGAACAGGTGTGAGGTCTGGACCACAGGAGGGGGACAAGAGAACAGGTCTGAGGTCTGGACCACAGAGGGGGACAAGAGAACAGGTCTGAGGTGTGGACCACCACCTCCTCCTGTGAACGTGATCCAGCAGGTGTGTGTGTTTACCTGTGATTATGGGGGAGGGGTCTTCCTCAGGATCAGTGGTGGTGCTGCAGGTGGGTCTGACTGCAGGATTGTGGATCTGGACTGTAGTGAACCCGCTGGCTGAACCTCCAGGATGAGCGTTGAGCTTCAGCTCTGCAGCGCCGCCTGCAGGACCAACACAGAGACCAAACTGACTCTTCTTCTCATGTCTGCATCCTGCGTTAGCTTAGCATAAAGACAGCTAGCCTGTTTCTGTCCAAACGTAACAAACCTCAACTCTCAGAATCACAGATTAAAAACTGTTTTCTGCTTCATCGTTTCTTTTCTTAAATAGTTTATCTTTGATCACATGTATCTCCTCTTTATGAACAACAACATCTTTGTGGACTTTATTTACAATAGTCTGTGTGTCCGTCCGTCCGTCGCTCTCTCTGTCTGTCTGTGTCTCTCTCTCTCTCTCTCTCTGTCTGTCCGTCTGTCTTTCTCTCTCTCTCTCTCCGTCCGTCCGTCCGTCCGTCTTTCTCTCTCTGTCTGTCTGTCTGTCTGTCTGTCTCTGTCTGTCTCTCTGTCTGTCTTTCTTTCTCTCTCTGTCTGTCTGTGTATCTCTCTCTCTCTCTGTCTGTCTGTCTGTGTATCTCTCTCTGTCTGTCTCTCTGTCTGTCTGTCTGTCCGTCTGTCTGTCTTTCTCTCTCTGTCCGTCTGTCTGTCTGTCTTTCTCTCTCTATCCATCTGTCTCTCTGTCTGTCTGTCTGTGTCTCTCTCTGTCTGTCTGTGTCTCTCTCTGTCTGTCTGTCTGTGTATCTCTCTGTCTGTCTGTCTGTGTATCTCTCTGTCTGTCTGTCTGTCCGTGTGTCTGTCTCTCTCTCTGTCTCTCTCTGTCCGTCTGTCAGTCTGTCTCTCTCTCTCTCTGTCCGTCTGTCTCTCTGTGTCTGTCTGTCTCTCTGTCTCTCTCTGTCTCTGCCTGTACTGTACTGACCTCCAGGCAGCAGGACGAGCCGACCGTTCACCTTGAATCCCAGAGGAGCAGCTGAAGACTGAAGAGACAAACACACGATATTATTTATGACATAAATTTGTTTAAAGTAAAATACTCAAATGTGACAACTTGCTCTTTTAATTTTTTTTGAATCGTCATCTTGAGTTCTGAGATGTTGAGATTAAACAATGAATCGATTAAATGGGAAATAAACCTAAAATGTCAAGTTGCAGCCGGAGCTTTATTGTGAAAATCCACCCGTCACTACACAGAGCCGCTCTGTTTAAGCACATGGTGGTTAAAACGCTGCGATGTGATTGGCTGCTGTACTCTTCATGTTACCTGTGGTGTGCTGTGGAGTGGGGGGGGGCTGCAGCTGCTGACTGTTTGAACTGGGATGGGGATGATCCGGACTGGTGGGAGTTCTGGTTCCTCTTCATGATCTAGAGCTGAAACATCTCATCACATATTAATATTAACATTCATGATTTTATACACTTTTCTCTTCCTCTGTGTGTACCTGTCTGTCTCTCTATCAATCTGTCTGCCTGTAACCTGAACAATATCAACATATCACACAGGTTCTCTGAAAATGATACATTCACAATATACATGTATCTCACGTATTAACATTTTGAATATTAGTAGATTAGATCTGATCAGATTACATTACATTAGATTGGTACGTTATTAATCCTGCTAGGGGACATTTTTTGCTCCAGCAGCATTTATAGGTTCAAGTAAAGCAATGAAAATATTAAATATAAAAATGCACAATATATACAATAAAATAGAGTAATATTAAATGAACTCAGTAGAATATTGGTGAGCATGTAAACAACTGATCCAGCAGGTTTGTTCACCTTCATCATGTTCCTCCTCTTCGTCTCTCTGCTGCTCGTCTTCATCACAGAACATCAGCAGGTCTCCTCTTCCTCCTCCTGCTGCTCTCTGCTCCTCCATCACCTGCAGAGAGGACTCACCTGTCAGACTGTTACATCATCACTGAACGGTTCAATGACTCATTCATTGATTACTTCAGTCATTAACTTAATTAAATAATATAAA
>NW_022280642.1:0-22876 GCF_004355925.1 Anarrhichthys ocellatus | reverse complement strand
TCTCTCTCTCTCTCTCTCTCTCTCTCTCTCTCTCTCTCTCTCTCTCTGCATTGTTGGTACAATGCTCAAGGACATGTTTCTACTTCCAAGTATTGTTCTCTCTGTTTGACAGTTTCAGCTCAATGGATACACCAGGCCAGGCTCAGCTGTGTCTCAATCACACTACAGCTGTATCACTGCTGTGTGAGCTCGTGCATGCGGTTACCTGTTAAACATCGGGACCACAATCCCCTTCTTTTGTCTCATTTGCTCTTTTTTTTTTTTTTTTTTTTTTTTTTTCTCTCCAGCGGCTATTTGTTTTCTGCCAGCGAGGTTTGTCATCGCTTAGCGGGCGATTTGAGTCATTCATGTTTTTGGGAATGAACCAGTCACGAAAAATATTATTCCCGGCCTCACGGGTTGACGCGATGAAACGGCTGATCCCCGTAATGATGGCTTTGTGCCCTGTTTCGTTATGCTGCTTAGCCATGTCTCCCACGGCTCCCCCCCCCCCCCCCCCCCGCTGTGTAATTACATCTATGTATAGGCCTGCGGGTATGCTATATTTGGGGCAACACATAACCGCCACAGTGTATTTTCTATTCCTAGAAGTGAAGCGAGCCCGACTGTACGCTGAAGAAACACATGCCTCACCTACAAACTGTCTCATTTCGAAACTGTTTTCCAGCGGCCTCCGCCCCTCTCACTTATCACAACTGCCCGACATGACGGAATCACCTTTTCCACCAACAATGTTCCACATTCGGAGATGTGAGCCAGAAACGCAAGGCGTTAATCTTTCCCTTCCTTTTCCAATTAATACTGAGGCCTGTGAGTCTTGCGTGGCATTGTTTACGTATTGCCCCCGACAGCATCGAGTGGACCTGCACAGCCAACCATAACAGCACAGGGAGGAGGGGGGTATTACAGCCCAACAGGATGGTCATAAAATCAAAATGGCTCCCACTGCCAACATCTGTGTGCCAAGGAAAATACACAACTTTGTAGAATAGGGGGAGGGAGACTCCCGTAACATCAGGGATCACGGCCTACACTGTGTACAGTAAATCAACAGGAGAGACTACAGGGATTTGGAGCAGGCAGTGATTTTTGACATCCCATGATCCCTTAGAGGTCTTGATTATAGGTGTCGGGCCGTACTAAGCACACGTTGCCAAACGGATGAATGCAGGTAAACAGCCATTTAGCAGCTTTTGGCTCACCGAGGTCTGAGAACAGATGATGGCAGACAACGGACTCATGTTCACGTGAAGATCAGATATTGTTTCTGGATATTTAATTGTAGTTTGCGTTCATTAAATATATGTTTTTCTTGGTTGTTCATTTTGCTTTTTGTTTAGTGATCTACCAGTTCAATTTTTTTTCCTGTTTTCTCGTGTGACTGGATTTGTTGTTTGTTGTTTGTTGTTGTTTCTTTTTTTTTGTTTCTTTTCTTTTTTTTCCTGCCATTGTGTCACTTGTGTTTATTTTCCCACTGAGTGCAGAGTTTCCCAAAAGTCTTCACGCACATGCCCCACGAGAGCGATGTTTACCTAGCGCGCTGAACGGATCTGTAAATCGTGTGCGTTTTTAAGGGGAACACTGGAGGGAGAGGCTCCGGTCCTGAGTCACGCTCTCCTCCCGAGTCCTGCGAAGCCCTGTTTGTTTTTGGATCTGCTGCACAACAATGAGCGAGTCTCCCTGCACACACACACACACTATCATGGGATGTACAGAGCTCACTGAGAAAACAAGCAGCAGCCATAACAAGGGGCTCAAACAGGAGCTGAGCTCTGTAGGAAAACCTGCGCTCACTTCCCAGGCTCCTGGCTGACTGACCACTGTCCTGTTACACTTCAGTACATGAAAGTCCCCCCCCACAAAAAAACAAACAAACAAATCCACACTTGGCTCCCTTACACAAGACTATATTGTGGATTTAAATGTTCTGCTCTCGGGAGGGGACAAAAGAATAAAATGCAGCTTTGATGTTTAGAATAATAAATACTGACATCTGTCCCAGAGGTAGCGGGGAAGAAAGCTCCTATTGTTTCAACTTGTTTCTCCACCGGTCGGCCCTGTGAATAAAGCAGGGTGAGAACCTTCTGACTCCGAAACACACACACACACACACACACACACGCACAGGCCGTTATTATTTTTTCACCTGTCTACCCTTTTTGTCTCACCCCCTCTTGTCCTCCACGGGGGGGGCTGTAATTAAATGTGTTGCTGCAACAACTGGCACTCGCTCGCACCCACCTATTAGTCTATAGGGTGCTCTTACTTTCTGTTGGGTCAGAGCGCCAGCTGTTATTTTGTCCATATGACTCACAGTTTACACTTTTATAACGCACATGTTTTATATATAGATATACTTTAGTGTCACGGGGGAATTAGCTGTAGCTTTAAGTGGTTTTAGGTCACGGTTATATTGTCAAAGTTGTATTAAAGTTAAGAATAACTGCAGTACAATTACAAGAACATAACATAAGCATAGTATGGATAAAGTTAGTATACGATATACATTATAAGCATCTACTACACTAAAAATGAAGTGTGTAAAAGATATTTCCAAGGAAAGGGGTCCTTGGTGGTTTTGACAGTGATGTTTGACTGGTTTTTGAATGAAGGGGCTTTCTCGATTGCTTTCCGGTCCGTTCATCATCGAGATTGTTCATAGAAAGTCGAACTGACCCTCTGCAGGTTCCAGCAGTGTTTTTTTTCCCGTGCAGCGGTACACCTCGGGAGTTCGCGATGAGGTCACTACCGCTGCCAACTCACACCGTGTTTTTCCTCCTGTTCCCACCTCTCAGATCCTGGACGAGATCGCAGAGCACGGGATCCGGATCTACCAGCTGCCCGACGCCGACTCCGATGAGGACGAGGAGTTCAAGGAGCAGACCCGTGTCCTGAAGGTGAGAGAGAGAGAGAGAGAGAGAGAGGCTCAGCTGATGCTGGAAGACACAGAGCTACGTCAGACGCTTCCCTCTGCTGGTTTAGTGATTCGTCCTTGCGTCCTACCCCTTCTCTCCGATACCTTTATTTTCCACATCCCCTCCTCAGACTTTGTATCTTTTTGGGGATCCTCTGACCTTTTATCTCCCTCTCCCAGGCGAGCATTCCCTTTGCTGTGATTGGCTCCAACCAGCTGATCGAGGTGAAGGGGAAGAAGATCCGCGGTCGTCTCTACCCCTGGGGAGTCGTCGAGGTGGAGAACCCCGACCACAATGACTTCCTCAAACTACGCACCATGCTTGTGTGAGTGTCCCCCGGCAATAAAAAAGCTTAGGTATTAGGATACTCGGAAGGAAAGTCTTTTAAAAAACCTTGGACAGAACTTCATCCTCATTAAGCTGGTTTTACATCCACTAATTAAATAGTTTACAGCGAAGCTCTACTGCCTCCCAGTGTGTGAAGAAAGGATCGCATGTCTTGTTTCATTGCAGGACCCACATGCAAGACCTCCAGGAGGTAACCCAGGATCTGCACTACGAGAACTTCCGCTCGGAGAGGCTGAAGAGAGAGGGCAGGTGAGATGCTGGCTTTTGTATACATCTCTCTTCAACAGCACGTTGAGCCGCTCTGTGTCAAGCAAGGTTTTCTGACCTACACATCTGGGTTCTCTGCAGGGCTGTGGACGAGGACGAGCTGGACAAAGACCAGATCCTGCTGCAGAAAGAGGCAGAGGTAAGAACGCACACGCGGCTCCTCGTCTCACTTTGAACTAAAATGTGTCTCAGTTGATCCAGCAAGTGGATAGCTGTAAATACAGGTCTTTCAGATTCATATTAATATAATACTCACATGCCATAATGCAACTCTACTTTATTAGAAATTGGGGGACAAAATCAATAGTTCTTCCATATTTTCAGTGCAAAAAAAAGTCAAATTGTTGCTCATTTCGCTGTGTTTAGCACGAGGCAACAGCACCTAAAGGAGCATTCTAGTGCTTTTGCGTGCGTGTACAACTCGCATTACTGACAAAAAAAGAGTTTTTTCTTCTTTTTTTTTTTTTTCCAGGGTCCGACTTGTTCAACTTAGCTAATGCATTTTCATGAAACACACATCCTGGTTATCGTTAAAGTTACAGAACTACACAGAAAGAATGCAGATATCTGCCATTTATTAGTCCCAGGAGAAAATATTGTTTTATGTGCAAAACCATAATTACAGTGAGTCTGATGGGTTTATCACTGGAATATTTCTTTTTGAAAACTTAAACAAATTCGTCAAAAGTATTTCCTCAGGTCAAATATGGCTGCAGGCTTTGGTAAATGACTGGCACAAGGTGTAATGAACTGTATCTCCATTTCAGTGTCAAAAACACTCAGACCTGATCAGTCAAACCACAGTAACCCATCATGGAGGGTAAATGCAGACTCACCCTGGCTGTGCAGAAAAACTGCTCCGTCATCTTTGTTGTACACATGGCATCGTAACACTCTACCATAACATTATGTTCCTACTGGCTGTCAATCCTTAAGTGTGACTAAATGTTAGAAAAAGAAAAAAAGGTCTAATTTATTATCCCGCTGCTATCTTCCATATGTATTGTTTACATTTTGGGAGCCTGCAAGTCCCCAAGCAATAACCTGTTTCCTGATTGCTGTTGATTGGCCTGTTTGTGTTGTTGCTGCGGTGCACCCATAGTGCACCGCAGTGAGCGAGCGGGCGGGGTCCAATCAGAGCTGTTTGTAAACAATGTGCCCAAGGGCAGGATATGCCATCACTTCCTGCCTGGATGTCCTGGCCCAGTTTTGTGGTGGGAATGACCTCAGTTCTGTGAGGAGACAGCGGCCCATTTGTTTACGTGTTGTCAGGGTTTGGACTGGGAGGACAGACTACTAGCTATTGTACTTGTATAATACCAACTTGTCCTGTAATACCCGGAAACCCGTTGAATCCATTTTCCCGTCTTTGAAAACACATGGTAAATGACAGAAAGATGTTTAAATGTCAATATACAAGTATTCCAAAATTCTTCTATTTTTCTGAGAATGAACTACTAATTTATTCACCAGAGCTCCCCAAAATAGATAACGTTGCCACATGAAAGGGCTGAAAGTTATGTTCAGGATCATATTTACGTTCAAACGGTAGTTTGTGGACCAGAATATTTTGAACAGGTTATTTTGTTGATTTGTTTGCGTTGTTCTATGATCAGTTTGTGAACATTTCTAAGCAAGTTACTATAAATGAAAAGGTTACTTTATTTTACAGGTTCCTAGTTTTTTTTATTTTTATAAAGGTTCCTTAAAAAAAACTGTATTTTGTCCTAATTACACTGTCCAAATATGACACTAATAATGTATTAATTGGGAGTGTCAGTTCACAGCAGGTACGCTGTCAAATTTGGCTCCATGTGTAAATGACAATTACAAGCAAACATACAGTTTAATAAATATCATAAATAAAGTTTCCAAGAGAGACTAAATATTCACTTAGGTTTGAATTGATCCCAATGTTTGCAGTCATTCAAATGTTAGTAGTTCAGTAAAAAAACAAACGCACAGTCTGACTATTAAGAACTTACAGGAGCCTTAAAATAAGGCGTCACCCATCAACCGTTCCCTGGAAGTAATCAAATCAGATTTTGTCAATCCTGGATTTAATATGAAAAAACATAATGAATCTATGTTCAAGTTCAAAGTAATATTCCATTTAAGTCGTCGTTGATCTTGTCACCTGGACTATGCGCTCACATTTCATGTTTTTCAGTCAACCTTTCACCTTAAATTTCAAAACAGCGGTAGAACAGCTGCGACTTGAGACCCGTTAGTCTTCAGGTGCACATGACTCTGTACTACATATCCAGAATAAATTCACACATCCATGATATTCCAATCACAACCGGTGGAAAGAGAAAAGGCTACGTACTGTGGTTGTAATTTGGAGTACTATTCTGAGCCACAAGATGGTGACAGACGTTAAAGAAAGCTCCAGGAGAGTTTATTGATTGACAGTGTGACTATTGATGGCTTTAAAAGCTTTACATCCTCATTAGCCACGTTATAACATCATTCACCCATTGTTGCCTTCTCGTTAACATCTGTTTACATTCCAACAATTATTAATTTATTGTTTGACAATGATTTTATACTTTTATACATTTTTAAACACTTTCATCACAACCGCTGATATAAATATAGATTATATAATATTATTACGTATTAAAATATATTGACTGTCTCTTCATTTGATTGAGTGATGACTATCTGTCTATCATTTATTTACAGTAATGTAGCAGGTTATCTTGCAATAGCAAATAAATTCTCATGGTATAACACTTTAACACTACTTCAAGTGGACGTCCTCAGGGATGCTTTTTCATTTTGGTGATGTCTTCTCATGCAAAGTGATAATCGTCTCGTTGCTTTTGCATCAATCAGTCAGCGTGTGTTTCTATTCTGAAGTTTGTCTCTTTATAGATTGCACTTCCTGTCTTGTTCAGTCATTGTGGTTGAAAGACATGTTGTAAAACGTTCAAGCTTTCTGACCCTTTAAGAACACAAACATCTGATTGGTCGAACCAGAAAGTGTAAATTCATATTAACCATAACTGTTATTGGTGTAAAAAGCAGTTGGTGAAATATTTTTCTTTTACAAAAACCACATTAGATGATATGAAAAACGTATTGTCACAAAGCTGATGCTGTTTTTCTCAGCTCATGGGAAGTTGACATTTTTGTGGTTTTAACACGGACAGCGACGTTATGGTAATGAAGCGGATCATAAGAGCAGAGCAGAGACACATTTGCTGTTTTAAGCTTTCAGTTTGACTTTAAAATACACATTAGGTCACATTAGTGTGTAGAAGTTTAGGGGGTCTATTGTCAGAAATGTAATATAAAATTAATATGTTATAAAATTAATATATAAATTAATATTAGTGTGTTTTATATATATATATATATGTATATATATGTATATTATTTAAGTATTTTTGATACAAGCATATCTGAAAACATTTTATATGTTTTCAGACATATCAATCAACTAAGCGAGGACACAAAACTTAACTTTTTCTTTTTCTTCTCTCTGTAGCTGAGACGCATGCAGCAGATGATCGCTCAGATGCAGGCACAGATGAAGAGGAAATCGGACGAGTGAAAGAGCCGCAGCGGAAGGGAAACGCCGTGATCCCAACCCCCCCAACACACACACACACGGACACATATATGTATTCACACGCACACACCTGGTCCTCCTCTGAATCCATCCCTGCAGATCCACCAGGAGTCCAGATATCCAGGATCACATCAACTTTATCTGCACACCACCACCTCTTCTTCTTCTTCTTCTTCTTCTTCTTCTTCTTCTTCTTCTTCCCTCCAAACATCCATCCATCAGCTCTTCAGGAGAAACATCTTGTCAAGACTCCTCTTACAATCCACATCTAGACCTCGCTCATTATCCCGTCTTGTACTGTATGTACCAGTTTTAGTCTTTGATCTTTAGTATGACTATACAGAGGTTGTGCCACCATACTATCATGTTTACAAATAAATATATATATATATATATATATATATATGAATTATGCATTTTCCATTAATTTTGCCATCGGGTTAAGATTGTTTTAACATATTTTAACATAAAAATAGTTTGCTTCTCATGTTTTTTTATTAGCTCACGAGTGATTCGGTGGCCCATCTCCGTTACCTCTGGATGGTTTCACACCTTCGGGGCTTCAGTGTGATGATGCAATAACTATAAATATTACCACAGTGAACTCTTAAGTGTGCTTACGAATGAGGTGTAAGCTGTCCATGCAGAGAACGAGTAATGCTGTTTGTTCTTAATCGTGTTAAAACTAGAAACCTTATTTTGTAGCCAACACTACAAACTTTAATTCTAGGTGGTAGTATTCAAACTAATACCACTTTGTTTTAAAGGGAAACAACAATCTTTAAGATTTAGTATCATGGTTTAGTTGACTATGAAGGGCCATTTTGTTAATATATATTTTTTGTATTTATCATCAAGAGCTGCGCAATCTTTAATGTCAGTGCCAAACTACAACTACAGACTGAAAACTAATCCCACTGTTCAGTCCAGGGACTTAATGTGTCCATATTTGCTTCAGTGGTGTCATTTAATGTGTAAAATGTTCTGTTTGTACACGACATGTGCCGCTTTTCATCGTAATGTATTCAGGCCCATTTAAAAGTCAAATAGTGAAACATGTAACTGTTATATGGGTAAATGCCCTGCAGAGCCTTCAAACATCGATGTGTTGTTGACATTATTTCGTTTTTCTGTCTGTTGTACGCAAATCTGTCTGTTGAACTTATTAAGACACACATTATTATTAGTATTATTTCTTAACCATGTTTCAGTAGAGACTTGTTTTTAGGCGTAAACATTTTTTTTTTTTGTATTTCTCTCCAAAATAAAATGTCTTTTAAAACAAAAAGAGAGTTGACATGTGTGACTTTTGAATGACATGACATGTTTAGCAGTTATTAGTTGACAGTAGAAAGTCTTCTGACCTTTATATAATCCTCGCTGATATGTGTCTTGTTTTCTTCAGTTCTTTTGTTTCTAGTGTTTTTGACTTGACACATTTTAGAAAAATGGTGCAGTACGTTTTATCATCTAATTATTTATATGTATGTCTAAAGATTTTTTTTTTTTTTATTGCTGATGCTAAGACCCAGTGTGAACTCGTAATTGAGTGAAACAGTTAAAGGAACCTGAGCTTCAACTCGACTTCATGCTTGTACTTAGATAGATAGATACTTTATTCTTCCCACAAGGGGAACTTTGTTCGCTACAGCAACAAAAATATATTTAAGCAATCAAAGTAAGAGTAAAGAAAATATATATATATATATAGTATAAAAATACACAATATAAACAATAAAAATAAAAGAGTAAAAAATTGGAATATAAAAAAGCACAATATACAATGAAATAGAATAATATTAATTAACTAACTAAACAGTAGTGTAAAGATTAACCAAACAACAGTGTGGCGGTGTTATAGTCTTGTGAATGATTTGGTTCGAGGTGATTTATTGTAGATTCTTATTGCAGTGGGCAGGAATGTTCTCAAGTAGAGAGGTTCAAGATGTTTTACTTTAATTCATCTCGAGGAGTTGTGGGCCTTAGTCAGCTAAATATAATCAACATTAGTTCATTTGGTAGGTTATAGCAGTCTTCTTCGGGATGTTATAAAGTCAAATAGAAACCCTCGGATAAAGGGAGGCCAAGTGTTGAAGCTGTAGGTTTATCAGGCAGAACCTGATGTTGTCCATGGCTGGTCCAATGATTTGTAGAATGTTCACCTTTGATTGCTTGTAAAATATCTCATTGGTATTAATATTGGGGGACAGATTGTCAAGTATTTATTTCTAAAACAAATGAACACTGCGACTCTTTATGCTGAGTTTCCAAAAAACTAAAATCTCTGACTAGAAACCGGAGAGAAGTGATATGTACACAATGTGTAGAATTAGATGGATGTCAGTGAGGTTGGTCTGGACCCTAAACCCTCCTCGTGGCATCTTGTGCGTTCACTCTGCTTGTAGGGAAACTCTGCAGCGTGATTGGCTGAGTCTGTGTGGAGGAGGAGGAGGAGGAACTTTCATCCGTCATCTTCGGCCCGCCCTCCTGCTGTCCGTCCGGGGCTTTGGAGGCGAGGCGAGGGGGCCGCTTTCTCAGAGCCGTCGCTTCGGTGAAATCGAGGGAGGAGAGCAGACAACATGACGGCCAACATCCGGTACAAGAGCCGCATCCCGGTTAAAACAGGTGAGCGTTTATGTTTTTTAATTTAATTTAATTTACAGCAGTGTGTTTTATTGAGAATCAACGCGGTGACTGACATCTTCATGTTTCTGTCTCCCTGGGCGTCGCTCCGCATCCCTGCACCTGCGCCTCCTCCTCATCCATCCTGTAACGGCCAATAGAGGATGGCACAGAGGTTAGTGACATCCTTTTTTATGTATTTATTTAAGCGCTGGTGATAATTCATTTCCCCCCCATATGGTGCGTTGTCACAATACAGCCTCGCGCTGAACGGCCTCGGTTTCAGACAGCAGCATCGGCAATATTTACGTTTCGGATCACAAATTTTTTTTTTTCATGCGTTTATAAAACGCATGAAAAAAAAAAATGCTCCGAGGGCATCCATGCCATCACAGGCTGATCTGGGATCAACAGACGGACAGGCGGTGGAGTGTGTGTGTGTGTGTGTGTGTGTGTGTGTGTGTGTGGGGGGGGGGGGGGGGTATTCATTTTTAGACTCATATGTGGAGCAGGCCGGCGTCCAGGCGAGCAGCCAACATGGTACCCAAAAGGCAGCATCCCTTCCTCTCCTCTCCTCCTCTCCTCTCCTCGCCTTGCCAGAATCATCGGCGAGTATCGGTCATTCAGTCGACCGATTGGACCGGCCTAATTATCAACGTTACATCCGCACGACTCGTGATTACAGTCGCTGTCTTTAGTGAAACCCTTTCCTAGCCATTGTTCAGCTCAGAAACACAGCTGCCACACGAGCCTGCAAGGGGGAGGTCGCATCTCTGATGACCCCCCCCAGGTCTTCCTCATCCTCCCCCCTCTTCCTCTTTGCATATAGTGGCTGATGACAGCATTTGCATGTGCTGAGTGTGCATGGGTGATTCATGGAACCTGACTGTTGATGGATTAAAAATAGTATCCATCAGTGAAGCACCAAAAGAGAGCTAGAGATAGAAAAGAGGAAAAGTGACAACCTTAAAGCTGGAAATAATGCATAGGTGTCACAGCCAAATACTCAACTACAACACATGAACACATCTTTAATATGTCAATCGGCTACTGCGTAACAATTTATCCTCTAGCTGCCAGTATTCCTTTGTGGAGGTCATAATGTCCATGTTTGCGCTTTTTGTCGAAAACAGTTTTAGTGCTGTTAAGTGTATTCTTGTTGACATAAAAGCATAGACTAAATATTAGAGACACCTCTCAGCAAAAAATACTCCGTCATTTGTCAAATTCCTGCATTCGTAATGACACTTATGTGAAAATAATATTAATGAAATGTACTTTAAGTATCAAAAGTAAAAGTACTTACAATGCAGAATCAAACCTTTATTACGTGATATTATTTTTACATTTTTAAAGCTTTTTGTGACCCTTTTTTAAATATAACATACAGCAGAGAAATGACCAGAAATAAAAGAGAGAACATGCAACATGGACTCGAACTGGGGACACTGAAATTACATGGTGAACCTTAATCCTTTAGGTGACCAGGCCTTCAGAGAGATTTATATTATTATCATAAAATTGTGAATTATATCAACAAAGTAAGTCGTAACAATAGCTGTAAAATACACGTAGTAGTAGAGGTACAAAGTGGCAGAAAATACATTACATTACATTACAGTCATTTAGCAGACGCTTTTATCCAAAGCGACTTACAATTCAGATTCTATCACATTTCTACACTGTAGGCACAGCTACGGGAGCAATTTTGGGGTTAAGTGATGCTCAAGGACACTTCGACATGCGACAGAGCCAGAGCCGGGGATCGAACCTTGAAGGATGTCCCTGCTATCCCCTTAGCCACAGTCGCCCCATCCCCAATACCAAATATAATTAATTCTATTCAAGTACAGTACAAATACCTGAAAATTGTACTTGCATATTTGGGTAAATGTACATAGGCCCACTGGTGGTATTGTACAAAAGTGTCTGCTAAACGACTGTGATGTAATGTGTTGTAAGGTGATTCTCAGAGGAATTGTTCTATACGGAGATCTGCTTGTAAATGACGAACACTTTTAACAATTTGGTCCCTAACTCTTGCACATTTGTTTCTTCACTCTGTACTATTCAGCATTTTCTCGGGCAACAGAAATGCTTCCCATCATCATATTTGTCCTGTATTCTGCCTCCTGGTTGCCCTCTGTCCTCCCTGCTGGCAGATAGAAGCTGGTCAGGTCAGACAGATTTGCCTTCACCAAAGCCAATAGCTGAAATTATTGCGATCACGTGGTGTCACCACCAACGCAACACACACACGTGCTCACACACACACACACACACACACACACACACACACACACACACACAAGCTTATGAGTGAATTGCTAGAAAACCTGGATTAATATGATTCTTGCAGAGTGATGTGCTTTATAGAGAAGAGCGTAGATCTCCGCTGTGTGTGTCTGCAACTTCCACTTTTTTAATGTTTGATTGTGTGAATCCAAACCACGATCGCCTGCAGTCTAGACCGCAAGCATATCAGATCTTACACATCTCGCTCAACAGATACGGTTTTGTACTGTATATGTGACTGCCTGCACCGCGTCCGTGGAGCTAAACTAGAGTTCACTGTGTGACGCTTCATGTTGACTGTTTAACACATCCTCTGAACAGAAACTGTCAGTCCTGCTGTGTTGCTGCCCGCCGGCCGCTGACAGCTAACTAGCTCTCTCCTCCTACCGTCATGAGAAGACGCGCTCCGTTGCAAACAGCACTCAGTTCAGTTTGTCATTTGCTAAGCCATCATTATACATACAATTGTCCCACCTTAACATGCAAATCCAGAGAGGAACAATTTGCAATCCGTAGCGGAAACAAGAGTCCAAACGGATGCAGTGGTTGGTCACTTGTGGCCCCCACCAGCCGGTTAAGATTAGTGAGGAGTCACTCAATGAAATATATATCTTTTAACTGTGACTCGCTCTTACCACGAGACGTCCTTGAGCATACAGTCATAGATGAGCACCGGAAATATAAGGCTGATGGATCCAGTAGTATGTGAGATTAGCCGTGGACAGACAGACAGATGCACACACATAATGGCTGAACACATAATCTCCTCAGGCTTCGCCTGGCGGAGATAACAACCTCAAATTACAATCAATCTGTCATAAATCCACTCCTAAATGTGTAGTGATTCACTCATGCTCAGTTTTTAGATTACTACAGTTTTTTTTTACACCTTGCGAGTTTTGCCACTTGGCTTTCAGCCGCTCTTCACTCCCACATACTGCATCTGACCTGCATATCGCTGGATAATCCAGGCTGCGGAGGAGGACTAAAAGAAAACTAATAGTGCTCCGTGAATGCTGAGATCATAACCACTGAAAGATAATCAATCCTAAATCAATATTTTTACAACGAACCCCCCCCTACTCCTCTTCCTCCTTCCATGTCACTCTCCCTCACATCGCCCTAAACGTTCCCCGTCGCTTCCTTTGCTGTGATATTACGTTGCCAGGCAACAGATTTATTTTTAAATCCGTTTACATCATTTCTCTGATGGTGAGAGGATGACACCATCTGACCTACCCACAATCCCGTGCTGTGATTATTCCGCGTGTGGGTGGATATTCGCTGAACAGTTGTTGTTTTTTCCTCACAGATCAGAAACAGAAGAGAGAAAAAACAACCATGTCAGTTTTATTATCAACAGTTAGCTGAGATGTGTCACCCTGATGTAGTGAAGCACACTTGGATCAAATGAAGTACGAACCACATCCAGAATTATTTGGGCACCTTTAAAAACATCCTTTCCTGCCTGACCAAATCTAAATGATGTGACTCCACTTTCAGATATTTCCAGTGCTCAATATAATCATCTAAAGAAGATGGTACAACAAGGTCAACCCCGGGTTTTGGTGTGAGAATTAAGATAAACAAAGTCACAAATACACTTAGTATTTACTTAATGTTCTATGTCGTATAACTTTATTTACTTATAGTGAGTCAATGTAACCTTTACTGAATAACAGTCACTGTAGCCACAAGTGATACTTACGGGGTAATGAATAGAATAGAATAGAATAGTACTTTATTCATCCCCAAGGGGAAATTGTCTGTGGCAGCAGCAAACAGGGTTACACAATAAAATAAAAATAAAAATAAAAATATTAAGTGTGGAAAATGCACAATATATACAATGTAATAAAATAAAAATGGCGTGTTTACATCGTGTAACAGTAGCACTATGAAGAATGTGATATTTGTTACTTCTGCTTTTTCTCTTTTTTTGGTGACATTTTTCCAATCTGCATTGACCCTCAAAGACGAAATGGTGTCGTTTGTTATACAGATTGCAAAGAAAAAGGGATTGTTTAAGATTTAAGGGTACCATGTTTTAATAAGGCACCATTTATGAAGGGTCTTTAAGCTGTAAACAATTTATAGATCCATTATTGTTATTGATAAGAAAAACACCAGGTTGTGGAAAATCTCCGGCTGGTTTTCATCCTTATTTAGAGGGATGCGTTCTCTGTCTTTGTAGCTCTTTTGCTCATCTAGTTGACCTCTGACCTTCTGGAAAAGTGTGCATATTAGCAACATATTAACACTCACAATTTAAGACATAATTATAACTCCTTATTATTAACATTTACAATTACAGATGAATTATCAACTTTTGCTGTTGCCTCAGAAAGTGAGAAGCCCTTTTTACATTATTTATGACTTCATCAATAATTTGATTATTTATGACTTTGCAGACAGTGAGATCTTTGTATTTTTTTTTTACTACTTGGCAACCCAAAATTGAAGAGCACAATTTGGTCTGTATTCTTGCTCGTTTATTACCTCACTTCTTAGTATATACCATTTTTTCTGGCAACAGAAATGGTTCCCCGCAGCAGCGAACAGCATCAGTTGCATTTGCGTCCGAGCATGTGTGTCACTTCACTTCACATACACTCGACTCTCCTCCTCCTCCTCCTCCTCTTCCTCCTCACTCTCCATCTCCATTGCTGCACCCTCCCCACACACTCTCACTGCCACAGATGGGACCCTCACCAGCTCCCAGTGTGGACCAGCTGCAGAGCAGGAATAGGCGTATACCTCAGGGTGGGTGTTTGTGTGTGAGGGGGGGATTTGAACCCCCTGTAGATCTCGGCTTTTCAGCAGAACAGAAACGTTGTAAGAGGAGAAGGAGAGAGTGATAACTATTCAATCAATCGATCGAATAGTGTTTACAGAGCGAAAATGTTTACAGAGTGAAATATTGAAACCCCAAGACATCTTTATGGCTTCAACTTATTCTCAATGTCTTGTGCATCATTTTATACACTTTTTCCCCAAATGAACGTGAGATTTTTGAGATCTTCAATCCAATTTAAAAAAAAGTTCAGTGGGTTTTATCGCAGTCGAGAACGTATGAAGACACTAAAATAAGACTAAGAGTCACGTGGGACAAAGCAGCCCCTGTCATCTTCGTGTGTGTGAGTTTCTGCCTCGACAAGTTTTCTTTGGAGTGTGTTTTTTTTGGGTTTTTTTCCCCGCGGTGTGTTCACAAGCACATTCTTTCATTTTGTCATGCCGCAAACATGCGTGCAGATCAGGTACCGCATGTGTGTGTGTTTTGTGTCCTGTACCTGAAGCAGCTCACCTACTTTTTTTTTTTTTTTTGTTCCTCAGGGCTTTGTACGTAGCACTGCAGTGTGCAGAGCTCATTCCACGGCTGTGCCTTTCAGGAAGCTTTTAGAAAGTCACCGGAGGTTGACCCATATAGAGAGATTCTTTGAAAAAATCTTTTCAAGTATTTTTTCGGCCCTGATAAGTTTGGGATTACAAGTTCTTTGGAAATGGGGATCAGGAGTCTGAGCAGTAATCCGATGAAAGGAATGGAGAATTAAGATTATTTCATAACCGCTCTCTGTGTGATTGACTGCACAAAATCTGAATTATACTTTAATCAATCACACACTTAACTTTTGACTATTAAATACAAAAATGTTGAATTTAATTCCCATTAAAGGATGAGGTAAGTTTGGTTTTACGCAACTTACCTCAAAACTGAAGACCCACCTGTGCTTTTGACCGTATCACATGGTCTTCAACAGCATGTTGAGTTTGCTCAGTTGTCATGGAATTATAGATGCTCAGACTTTTTCTTAATTCTAGCAGCAACTTCTCATCCACGTTCAGCTCAACGTTTACGCAACATGGATGAGAAGTGTTTTAAGGGCACAAAATCATTAAAGTAAATGGACCTTAAGTTTAAGTTTAATTATTTTGACATCTATATTTACTTTTGTCAACAAAAACCACATGAAAAGACCAAAACCAACAATGTGTTGGTTCATCCCCCAATATGACCTCCACATTCAGCCCACTGGATCCTACTGGAGACAGACCAGGTCACCAATCTGTAGTTTCATTTCCTAAAACATCTGGGCGCTTTAGTTTTTAACAAACGTTACTCAACCGGGAATGAATTGTGCTTTGGTTGGGGACTATTTCCAGCTGCAGATTGATACACATTTGGTGCTCTAGTGAGTTTTTTTGGACAACAGAGGAGGTCTATGGCACAGAGAGATAAGATACATACAGATAATACTTGTTAGTGGTTTCAATACATCTTAGTTTGCCTCATCAGAAATTGGTGTCCTCCATTTTTGTTTTACACAACTTCCAAAAAAGAACATTCTTTCATGAAAACATTCGGCCGTTTGGATCCCTCTGCTAAATGCTCAGGGATACATGTTTATAATACCACTCCAGGTTACAGTCATGCTCCCACAAGTGTCCATTGTCATTGAGAAGTGGATGCTAAAACTGGGCTGCGATGGCCGAGAGTCCTACGGTTTCATTGTTGCCTGAGCAATTACATGCTGTCAGATTAGCATGTTAAAGAGCCGAGTGCATCTCCAAGGAGATGCAAAGCCCTGAGTGTTTTTTGGACCCCTCTCCTTCTGTCTCGAACGCCCCTCACCCCTCTCCTATATCTCCCCTTATCTCTCCCCCTTACCCTCTCTCGCCTTGCTCGCTGGTGGGAAAGAAAACAAATTTAGGGCGAAGCAGCCAGGGTTAATGGTGTGAAAGTGTCAGCTGGACGCCTGGGAGATGCAGAGAAGTCATCAGTAAAGGTCACCGCTCTTCACTGCCGCATCACAGGCCAGTTGTTTGGTGCTTTTAAGCCCGGGAACACGTCACACCATTTTAATCCCAGTTATCGCCGCGATTCGACAGAGGCGACTCAATTTTAAAACCGTTGCGAGTCTGCACTGGTCGGAGCAGAGGTGGAAAGTACTGAAGTAGATTTTTCATGTAGGTGTACTTTTTTGACCACCAGTAATTCCTCTTTCACACAGCTTACTGTCATGCTATAACATGGGAAATTGAAATAGTCTTTTTATCTTATAAAATAGATCTTTAAAGTTTTGAAGAAAAATAAAGAAATAACACCTTTCCTCTGAAAGACAAAAAGTTAAATTGATCAGCAATATAATGCCTAATTCAATACACTGAGGAGGTTTGCTGCCATCGACTATCTTGGTCTGGTGTCAACAATAGCTGTAATGTTAGCAAACCTCTCGATACATATTGACTGACTATGAACTATGTTCTCTACTTGTAATGACAGGCTCTCCACATATCTAACATTGCACTACTGTAACATAGTCGGAATAACGATGGACAGTTTGAAAATAAATCAGAGATATCGTCTTTTTCTTTTTTTTTTACTCCATACATGCTTTTTCCTTGTCAACCTGCCGCCTACATTACCAACAATGCAACCTGACTTCTTGGAATTCCCCTTTAAAAAAAGCCTCATACTGAATAGTCAGTATATTGGAGATGGATTGGCTGGCAGATGTCGTCATGTTAAAATGTTTCGGAGATAAATTTGTAACTTTTTAAAATCAACGCAGTTTTCCAAACAGCTACTTTTGCACTTTTTGTTTTGAAGTTTTAAGCCATGCATTGACACTTCTTCATGAGGAGGATTTTCTCGACCTCCTTTGCACACGGGCCTGCACACAATAAGACACGTCACCATGGACACTCACTTACATTATGGTGTGCCAACACGTCATCCAGTGGATACATCTGGAGTGATCCTGCAGTTTGAATTGTAATGTGATGTTTCAGGATCAGTTAAGATTTAAAAGCCGACTTCTGTGTTGTGATCTCATTACTGTAGCCTCTTGAGAGGGCCTGGCACTGTTGGACTGGACTTATTTGGATTAGGTTTTAAATTTGTGTGCGTGTGTGTGTGTGTGTGTGTGTGTGTGCGCGCTCTGGCAGTGGAGTTGACTGCTGGGGCCTTTTGAGAGTCGTTTAAAGACTTTGTTTGACTGAGAGGAAGAAGCTGAGTGCTGCTTGCAGACTGAGTGGCTGATCTCTGGATCTCTGCCTCTGCAGGACCGTCCAACATGTTGACGGGCTGACAAATAAACGGAAATAGTACACTGAAATAGTACTCTGACAGTAAGTAAAAAAAATACCGGAAAAAACAATGTCAGAGATCATACTTTGTCCACATGAGGATCCTGTAAATCTTCCACATCTCTTCAAACACAACGTTGTCCAAATGACAGTCAGTTAGTGCAGACTGAAGTAAGAGGTTTGTTTAAACAACAAAACAAGTGGTTCAGTACAATTTAGTCAGTAATCTTTATTTAAAAATGCACTTTTCAAAGCATTGCATGTGCATCGAGACAATTATTTGTGAAGTCGATGGACAGAAAGTTGATCCGCAGCAATTGTGAAAATCTGGTAATCATAATAAATTGCCAAATATTCTCTGGTGTGTGCATCTAAATAAGTGAAAATTAAACGTTTTTTAGGGTTTAGACGGTTGATGAGTTTATAGGCTAAACAATCCACATTTGAATACTTGCAGCAGTAGTTCCAGTAGTAGGAGAAAGAACGGAGAGAGAATAGATGCGACGGACGAGACAAATCTCTAAAAATGTGCTCACAAAATGAACGAATCACAAAATGAACAGATATAGGATCATGTGAAAGCCAAAGACAACAAGAGAGTTTTAAGATGTTTTTTTACGTCGCTCCCTCACAGCCTGCTGCTCTGCTTCCTGTCAATAGTCGTGACTCATGTTTGTCCTTAACGTCCCTCTGCACCTGCCGTTCACTCTGCCTTGTATTAACCTGTGTTTGATCAGCTGGAAGAGGCCAGAGAGGGACTTTGCAACCAACCCAAGTAGCAACTTTGACAACTTAGTCACTCCAAAGCAGCAATAACGACTTTGTCTTTTTCTTACTTAAGATCCGGATCCAGCTGTTCAGGCAGTGATAGACTGCGGTGGATAACATCTGCATCATTTATTGATATTTCAATTGTTTGACTGATGAGCAGTTCGTTGTGTATTTTGTTTTCATTTTTTCCATTTCACAAGAGTGAGGAGATGATAAAGTGAAAGTAAGGGGGAAACTTGTGTGTATTAAAAAATATATTAATGAAAGATGAATGGTTTGGAACAGACAATTGTCGAGGAAAGGCATCCAAATATCTGAAACGCTTCCTCCGTTTTGATTTATTTTATCATATTTAACGTGGATATTTCGATGATTACAGAACTATTGATGTCAATTTTTTGCTGTTTCGTTAGTGACTTTATGAAAATCTCCATTTCATCTCAGAAAAAACAAAAATCGCCAATAATTAATTTGGTTAATCTGGTACTTTTAGCTGATAAAACACGGCAAAACAAAAACGAGATGAGAGAATGACCCCCTCCATTAGTTTACGCCTGTCACCAGACTCATTTCTATCTGCAGTTTATAATCCAACTCTGTGATCGAAATAGTCTCTTATTCCATTTGGTACCATAACTTTGAACTCGAGCCCCGGGCGTGTGTTCACCTGAGAGTGAGCCACAACAATATTATGTTAAGGGTCTGGAGGGAGACCTATCTTTTTGGGCTTCACTTAGTAATGGGAGATGTTTAATTGAACATTGTGTTGAAGTTGCAAGTAACAAAGAAGGTGTGACTGGAAATCAGATTAGTTTGTCTCGCTGGTGAGTGGAAGGGACAGCTGGCCACTGAGAAAGACTGAAAGTGTTGTGGGGTGTATCCGGGGGGGCTTTTGTAACTCCATTTTATGACATCTGTTCTTTTCTTCTATTGCGATTGACCCCCCCCCCCCATCCACACACACACTATCACTTTCATGTCTACAAGGACCTGAACTCTTCATCTCGCATCTCTGCTGATGTTTACATTAGCACTACCACCGTGGATGAGACGGTTTCTTTCCCCTTTCAGGAGGCATCAGTCGGATCAAAACCATAAACTCTTTATCTGCGTTGATGCCTTTGTCGCCCTCTGGTGGCGTGGAGTAGGATCATCACATCCTGTACGTGGCATCGCCGCCGGGTGTGCCCACTTTGGGGGAAAGAAAAGAAGAGAGAGAGAAAAAAAAGGTCTTTTATTTCAAAGAGCATTTAAGCTCTGCGGCCAACATCATGTTTGAGCCAGACACACCCACACACACACACACACCGCCGTCACATCTGGAAGCAATCGGCTGCAACCTCTGCCATGAAATGTACCTCCTTCACCTCCACACACACACACACACACACACACACACACACACACACACACACACAGACAGATGACATGGTGACTGATCTCCTTTACATCCTTTTCATTACAGTCTAGACCAGAGCTTCCGCCACGTTTTTAGTTTTAAAAATAAGGCATCGTGGATACCTGCTGTAGGAATTAGTTTTAACAACTCAATAACACCAATCGATTGATTGATGTACAACATGTGACATACATAAACTAACATCAATATTAATGGTATAGTTTGACATTTGGGGAAATATGTTCATTTGTGTTCTTACCGAGAGTCAGATGAGAAGATTGATGCCACTCACAAGTCTGTAAAGTAAAGTTAAGGCGACAGCCAGAAGCTGGTTAGCTTAGCTTAGCATGTAGTACAATTTAGAGGTACTTGTACTTAAATTGAGTATTTCTATTGTTTGCTTTATATTCTTCAGAATAAATAAAAAAACAACACACAATGTAGTCGCTCCCGACCTTTTTAAAAAGTCCAGTTGTGACACCATGTCACATTTCAGATGTTTACGAGTTGTAAACGGTTCCAACAAAGAGACATTTCATCTCTAAACTTCTCAGACGGTTTCATTAAAAATAATTGTTTGACCCTCCAGAGGGGCCCTAACTCTATACAACGTTTTTAAAAGTGCCCCATCATTATTAACAATTGACCCATCCGTCACAGGGGCCATTTGTCTGCAGAACAAGTACTTTTACTTTGATTCTTTAAGTGCATGTTGCTGTCAACACTTCTGTAGTTTGATTTAAGTGATTTTTATTGAAATGGTGTATTTTCACATTGTATTGTTTCACTTAAGTGAAAGCTCTTACTTCTCCCACCGCATCTACCTCTTAAGCACGACGCCCCCAAATTTGGGGGCTCTCGGGCTCAGCACCCCTGAAAATCATGTTCGGAAAATAGCCTTATTCTTCGGTAATATTGTGGATTGGTACAGTTTTTTTTCCGGATTAAACAGCAACGTATGGGCAACACTATCATATAAGTCACTTTTTGCACACTCCAAACACAACTATAGACTACTATTATATAAGCATCAAGAAAATGTGGCATAAAAGCATGAAATCCTGGCCAGAAATCGCCATTATGAGTACCGCAAATCAATATTTGCACCCTGATGCTAGCGGCTACCTAGCATTGCAATGCATTTTATAGCATTAGCACTCGTGGCCAAACGGATAAATACCTTCGGTTTTTCTCTCCGTGGAAGCAGTACAAAGCTGTGAGTGGAGAACGGTAAGATGGCACTGCCCTTCCCCGAAAAAAATCGTGGGTTATTGGTCACGTTTTATGAAAAATGTGTACAATAAAGTCGCAGATTATCCGGTCCAAAGCCGGAATCATTGTTGCCAACTGCATCCTGTTTACTTCCGAGCTGTTTCAAGAATAAGAGCGGTCAATCCAGCTTGGGCGAGCAGTCAGATTTCTGGCGAGTGGAAATTTACGCTCGGGGAGACGCAGCACTTCTTGCAACTTTACTGGCTCAAACTTCTGTCAATCAACACCAAATTCGACACCAGCCTTCCTGAGACTCTGACACATCGAAGGAGGGCTTATTGACTGAAATCGACCGATGACAGGCTGAGCTACAGCCCCATACACACACAGCAACTGAGAACATCCTATGCATGAGAGCCAGAGACAGGCTCTGAGAGGACCCTTGCTCTCAAAATGATTCCAAACGGCTGTATTTGGATGTATTGAATAATATGAGTGATTAAAAAAAGTGAAATATATAGTTATATAGTATATAAAAGTACAATGTAAGAGCTGCAACAGCTGGTTCGAAAATGATGACCTCGCTTGACCTCTCTCTACTAAAGCCTCTTATTCTTCACTTTATCCCACTTTAACCTTTATTCAGCAACTACTGATCGGTTGTGCTATGATTTGGGAGAGTTTTTAGGGAGATATCTGCATTATTTCAAAAACATATCAATAAAAGTGCTTTTTTTTCAGGCGAACCTGATTATTTTCAATTTGAGCTGTGTAATGTCTTCATTACTATATTAACCAGCAACATATACACAATATTACCCATCTGAACAATCTCACAAGTGTTGTGATCTGATTATAGCATCAAAAATTATTAAAATAGACCTTGTAGTTACAGAACTATGGTCACTTTAGTATGGGTATGCCATTTTCGAGCAGAGGCCTACAAATAGGGCCCGAGCTTAAGAGGTTTTAAAAGTGGTGATACATAAATAAAAATAATTTTACAAAGCACTGGTCTAGATGATGCTGAGCAGCCTCTGTTCAGCAAACACACGTACACACACACACACACACACACACACACGCACACACACACAGGAGCAGTGAAGTAACACATGGATTGACATGTTTATCTTGATAAACTCACTCCACAGGCCTATACTTGCAATGTTTATGTATTTTTCTGTATCTGTTCTGCAGCTTTTGTCACTGTCAAGTTCAAGCAAGTTTTTTTTTCTTTGCATCTAAACTTTCTTGTCTGTTCCTTCTCTCTCTGCCTTCCGTGGTGATTTCTCTCAGTGTACAGAGTTTTATTTTTCAACTGTCGGTGCTGGGGGGGGAGGGAATACGGACTGAATGAATGAGTTTCTTTTAGACGCT
>NW_022280641.1:0-22876 GCF_004355925.1 Anarrhichthys ocellatus | reverse complement strand
TCTCTCTCTCTCTCTCTCTCTCTCTCTCTCTCTCTCTCTCTCTCTCTGCATTGTTGGTACAATGCTCAAGGACATGTTTCTACTTCCAAGTATTGTTCTCTCTGTTTGACAGTTTCAGCTCAATGGATACACCAGGCCAGGCTCAGCTGTGTCTCAATCACACTACAGCTGTATCACTGCTGTGTGAGCTCGTGCATGCGGTTACCTGTTAAACATCGGGACCACAATCCCCTTCTTTTGTCTCATTTGCTCTTTTTTTTTTTTTTTTTTTTTTTTTTTCTCTCCAGCGGCTATTTGTTTTCTGCCAGCGAGGTTTGTCATCGCTTAGCGGGCGATTTGAGTCATTCATGTTTTTGGGAATGAACCAGTCACGAAAAATATTATTCCCGGCCTCACGGGTTGACGCGATGAAACGGCTGATCCCCGTAATGATGGCTTTGTGCCCTGTTTCGTTATGCTGCTTAGCCATGTCTCCCACGGCTCCCCCCCCCCCCCCCCCCCGCTGTGTAATTACATCTATGTATAGGCCTGCGGGTATGCTATATTTGGGGCAACACATAACCGCCACAGTGTATTTTCTATTCCTAGAAGTGAAGCGAGCCCGACTGTACGCTGAAGAAACACATGCCTCACCTACAAACTGTCTCATTTCGAAACTGTTTTCCAGCGGCCTCCGCCCCTCTCACTTATCACAACTGCCCGACATGACGGAATCACCTTTTCCACCAACAATGTTCCACATTCGGAGATGTGAGCCAGAAACGCAAGGCGTTAATCTTTCCCTTCCTTTTCCAATTAATACTGAGGCCTGTGAGTCTTGCGTGGCATTGTTTACGTATTGCCCCCGACAGCATCGAGTGGACCTGCACAGCCAACCATAACAGCACAGGGAGGAGGGGGGTATTACAGCCCAACAGGATGGTCATAAAATCAAAATGGCTCCCACTGCCAACATCTGTGTGCCAAGGAAAATACACAACTTTGTAGAATAGGGGGAGGGAGACTCCCGTAACATCAGGGATCACGGCCTACACTGTGTACAGTAAATCAACAGGAGAGACTACAGGGATTTGGAGCAGGCAGTGATTTTTGACATCCCATGATCCCTTAGAGGTCTTGATTATAGGTGTCGGGCCGTACTAAGCACACGTTGCCAAACGGATGAATGCAGGTAAACAGCCATTTAGCAGCTTTTGGCTCACCGAGGTCTGAGAACAGATGATGGCAGACAACGGACTCATGTTCACGTGAAGATCAGATATTGTTTCTGGATATTTAATTGTAGTTTGCGTTCATTAAATATATGTTTTTCTTGGTTGTTCATTTTGCTTTTTGTTTAGTGATCTACCAGTTCAATTTTTTTTCCTGTTTTCTCGTGTGACTGGATTTGTTGTTTGTTGTTTGTTGTTGTTTCTTTTTTTTTGTTTCTTTTCTTTTTTTTCCTGCCATTGTGTCACTTGTGTTTATTTTCCCACTGAGTGCAGAGTTTCCCAAAAGTCTTCACGCACATGCCCCACGAGAGCGATGTTTACCTAGCGCGCTGAACGGATCTGTAAATCGTGTGCGTTTTTAAGGGGAACACTGGAGGGAGAGGCTCCGGTCCTGAGTCACGCTCTCCTCCCGAGTCCTGCGAAGCCCTGTTTGTTTTTGGATCTGCTGCACAACAATGAGCGAGTCTCCCTGCACACACACACACACTATCATGGGATGTACAGAGCTCACTGAGAAAACAAGCAGCAGCCATAACAAGGGGCTCAAACAGGAGCTGAGCTCTGTAGGAAAACCTGCGCTCACTTCCCAGGCTCCTGGCTGACTGACCACTGTCCTGTTACACTTCAGTACATGAAAGTCCCCCCCCACAAAAAAACAAACAAACAAATCCACACTTGGCTCCCTTACACAAGACTATATTGTGGATTTAAATGTTCTGCTCTCGGGAGGGGACAAAAGAATAAAATGCAGCTTTGATGTTTAGAATAATAAATACTGACATCTGTCCCAGAGGTAGCGGGGAAGAAAGCTCCTATTGTTTCAACTTGTTTCTCCACCGGTCGGCCCTGTGAATAAAGCAGGGTGAGAACCTTCTGACTCCGAAACACACACACACACACACACACACACACGCACAGGCCGTTATTATTTTTTCACCTGTCTACCCTTTTTGTCTCACCCCCTCTTGTCCTCCACGGGGGGGCTGTAATTAAATGTGTTGCTGCAACAACTGGCACTCGCTCGCACCCACCTATTAGTCTATAGGGTGCTCTTACTTTCTGTTGGGTCAGAGCGCCAGCTGTTATTTTGTCCATATGACTCACAGTTTACACTTTTATAACGCACATGTTTTATATATAGATATACTTTAGTGTCACGGGGGAATTAGCTGTAGCTTTAAGTGGTTTTAGGTCACGGTTATATTGTCAAAGTTGTATTAAAGTTAAGAATAACTGCAGTACAATTACAAGAACATAACATAAGCATAGTATGGATAAAGTTAGTATACGATATACATTATAAGCATCTACTACACTAAAAATGAAGTGTGTAAAAGATATTTCCAAGGAAAGGGGTCCTTGGTGGTTTTGACAGTGATGTTTGACTGGTTTTTGAATGAAGGGGCTTTCTCGATTGCTTTCCGGTCCGTTCATCATCGAGATTGTTCATAGAAAGTCGAACTGACCCTCTGCAGGTTCCAGCAGTGTTTTTTTTCCCGTGCAGCGGTACACCTCGGGAGTTCGCGATGAGGTCACTACCGCTGCCAACTCACACCGTGTTTTTCCTCCTGTTCCCACCTCTCAGATCCTGGACGAGATCGCAGAGCACGGGATCCGGATCTACCAGCTGCCCGACGCCGACTCCGATGAGGACGAGGAGTTCAAGGAGCAGACCCGTGTCCTGAAGGTGAGAGAGAGAGAGAGAGAGAGAGAGGCTCAGCTGATGCTGGAAGACACAGAGCTACGTCAGACGCTTCCCTCTGCTGGTTTAGTGATTCGTCCTTGCGTCCTACCCCTTCTCTCCGATACCTTTATTTTCCACATCCCCTCCTCAGACTTTGTATCTTTTTGGGGATCCTCTGACCTTTTATCTCCCTCTCCCAGGCGAGCATTCCCTTTGCTGTGATTGGCTCCAACCAGCTGATCGAGGTGAAGGGGAAGAAGATCCGCGGTCGTCTCTACCCCTGGGGAGTCGTCGAGGTGGAGAACCCCGACCACAATGACTTCCTCAAACTACGCACCATGCTTGTGTGAGTGTCCCCCGGCAATAAAAAAGCTTAGGTATTAGGATACTCGGAAGGAAAGTCTTTTAAAAAACCTTGGACAGAACTTCATCCTCATTAAGCTGGTTTTACATCCACTAATTAAATAGTTTACAGCGAAGCTCTACTGCCTCCCAGTGTGTGAAGAAAGGATCGCATGTCTTGTTTCATTGCAGGACCCACATGCAAGACCTCCAGGAGGTAACCCAGGATCTGCACTACGAGAACTTCCGCTCGGAGAGGCTGAAGAGAGAGGGCAGGTGAGATGCTGGCTTTTGTATACATCTCTCTTCAACAGCACGTTGAGCCGCTCTGTGTCAAGCAAGGTTTTCTGACCTACACATCTGGGTTCTCTGCAGGGCTGTGGACGAGGACGAGCTGGACAAAGACCAGATCCTGCTGCAGAAAGAGGCAGAGGTAAGAACGCACACGCGGCTCCTCGTCTCACTTTGAACTAAAATGTGTCTCAGTTGATCCAGCAAGTGGATAGCTGTAAATACAGGTCTTTCAGATTCATATTAATATAATACTCACATGCCATAATGCAACTCTACTTTATTAGAAATTGGGGGACAAAATCAATAGTTCTTCCATATTTTCAGTGCAAAAAAAAGTCAAATTGTTGCTCATTTCGCTGTGTTTAGCACGAGGCAACAGCACCTAAAGGAGCATTCTAGTGCTTTTGCGTGCGTGTACAACTCGCATTACTGACAAAAAAAGAGTTTTTTCTTCTTTTTTTTTTTTTCCAGGGTCCGACTTGTTCAACTTAGCTAATGCATTTTCATGAAACACACATCCTGGTTATCGTTAAAGTTACAGAACTACACAGAAAGAATGCAGATATCTGCCATTTATTAGTCCCAGGAGAAAATATTGTTTTATGTGCAAAACCATAATTACAGTGAGTCTGATGGGTTTATCACTGGAATATTTCTTTTTGAAAACTTAAACAAATTCGTCAAAAGTATTTCCTCAGGTCAAATATGGCTGCAGGCTTTGGTAAATGACTGGCACAAGGTGTAATGAACTGTATCTCCATTTCAGTGTCAAAAACACTCAGACCTGATCAGTCAAACCACAGTAACCCATCATGGAGGGTAAATGCAGACTCACCCTGGCTGTGCAGAAAAACTGCTCCGTCATCTTTGTTGTACACATGGCATCGTAACACTCTACCATAACATTATGTTCCTACTGGCTGTCAATCCTTAAGTGTGACTAAATGTTAGAAAAAGAAAAAAAGGTCTAATTTATTATCCCGCTGCTATCTTCCATATGTATTGTTTACATTTTGGGAGCCTGCAAGTCCCCAAGCAATAACCTGTTTCCTGATTGCTGTTGATTGGCCTGTTTGTGTTGTTGCTGCGGTGCACCCATAGTGCACCGCAGTGAGCGAGCGGGCGGGGTCCAATCAGAGCTGTTTGTAAACAATGTGCCCAAGGGCAGGATATGCCATCACTTCCTGCCTGGATGTCCTGGCCCAGTTTTGTGGTGGGAATGACCTCAGTTCTGTGAGGAGACAGCGGCCCATTTGTTTACGTGTTGTCAGGGTTTGGACTGGGAGGACAGACTACTAGCTATTGTACTTGTATAATACCAACTTGTCCTGTAATACCCGGAAACCCGTTGAATCCATTTTCCCGTCTTTGAAAACACATGGTAAATGACAGAAAGATGTTTAAATGTCAATATACAAGTATTCCAAAATTCTTCTATTTTTCTGAGAATGAACTACTAATTTATTCACCAGAGCTCCCCAAAATAGATAACGTTGCCACATGAAAGGGCTGAAAGTTATGTTCAGGATCATATTTACGTTCAAACGGTAGTTTGTGGACCAGAATATTTTGAACAGGTTATTTTGTTGATTTGTTTGCGTTGTTCTATGATCAGTTTGTGAACATTTCTAAGCAAGTTACTATAAATGAAAAGGTTACTTTATTTTACAGGTTCCTAGTTTTTTTTATTTTTATAAAGGTTCCTTAAAAAAAACTGTATTTTGTCCTAATTACACTGTCCAAATATGACACTAATAATGTATTAATTGGGAGTGTCAGTTCACAGCAGGTACGCTGTCAAATTTGGCTCCATGTGTAAATGACAATTACAAGCAAACATACAGTTTAATAAATATCATAAATAAAGTTTCCAAGAGAGACTAAATATTCACTTAGGTTTGAATTGATCCCAATGTTTGCAGTCATTCAAATGTTAGTAGTTCAGTAAAAAAACAAACGCACAGTCTGACTATTAAGAACTTACAGGAGCCTTAAAATAAGGCGTCACCCATCAACCGTTCCCTGGAAGTAATCAAATCAGATTTTGTCAATCCTGGATTTAATATGAAAAAACATAATGAATCTATGTTCAAGTTCAAAGTAATATTCCATTTAAGTCGTCGTTGATCTTGTCACCTGGACTATGCGCTCACATTTCATGTTTTTCAGTCAACCTTTCACCTTAAATTTCAAAACAGCGGTAGAACAGCTGCGACTTGAGACCCGTTAGTCTTCAGGTGCACATGACTCTGTACTACATATCCAGAATAAATTCACACATCCATGATATTCCAATCACAACCGGTGGAAAGAGAAAAGGCTACGTACTGTGGTTGTAATTTGGAGTACTATTCTGAGCCACAAGATGGTGACAGACGTTAAAGAAAGCTCCAGGAGAGTTTATTGATTGACAGTGTGACTATTGATGGCTTTAAAAGCTTTACATCCTCATTAGCCACGTTATAACATCATTCACCCATTGTTGCCTTCTCGTTAACATCTGTTTACATTCCAACAATTATTAATTTATTGTTTGACAATGATTTTATACTTTTATACATTTTTAAACACTTTCATCACAACCGCTGATATAAATATAGATTATATAATATTATTACGTATTAAAATATATTGACTGTCTCTTCATTTGATTGAGTGATGACTATCTGTCTATCATTTATTTACAGTAATGTAGCAGGTTATCTTGCAATAGCAAATAAATTCTCATGGTATAACACTTTAACACTACTTCAAGTGGACGTCCTCAGGGATGCTTTTTCATTTTGGTGATGTCTTCTCATGCAAAGTGATAATCGTCTCGTTGCTTTTGCATCAATCAGTCAGCGTGTGTTTCTATTCTGAAGTTTGTCTCTTTATAGATTGCACTTCCTGTCTTGTTCAGTCATTGTGGTTGAAAGACATGTTGTAAAACGTTCAAGCTTTCTGACCCTTTAAGAACACAAACATCTGATTGGTCGAACCAGAAAGTGTAAATTCATATTAACCATAACTGTTATTGGTGTAAAAAGCAGTTGGTGAAATATTTTTCTTTTACAAAAACCACATTAGATGATATGAAAAACGTATTGTCACAAAGCTGATGCTGTTTTTCTCAGCTCATGGGAAGTTGACATTTTTGTGGTTTTAACACGGACAGCGACGTTATGGTAATGAAGCGGATCATAAGAGCAGAGCAGAGACACATTTGCTGTTTTAAGCTTTCAGTTTGACTTTAAAATACACATTAGGTCACATTAGTGTGTAGAAGTTTAGGGGGTCTATTGTCAGAAATGTAATATAAAATTAATATGTTATAAAATTAATATATAAATTAATATTAGTGTGTTTTATATATATATATATATGTATATATATGTATATTATTTAAGTATTTTTGATACAAGCATATCTGAAAACATTTTATATGTTTTCAGACATATCAATCAACTAAGCGAGGACACAAAACTTAACTTTTTCTTTTTCTTCTCTCTGTAGCTGAGACGCATGCAGCAGATGATCGCTCAGATGCAGGCACAGATGAAGAGGAAATCGGACGAGTGAAAGAGCCGCAGCGGAAGGGAAACGCCGTGATCCCAACCCCCCCAACACACACACACACGGACACATATATGTATTCACACGCACACACCTGGTCCTCCTCTGAATCCATCCCTGCAGATCCACCAGGAGTCCAGATATCCAGGATCACATCAACTTTATCTGCACACCACCACCTCTTCTTCTTCTTCTTCTTCTTCTTCTTCTTCTTCTTCTTCTTCCCTCCAAACATCCATCCATCAGCTCTTCAGGAGAAACATCTTGTCAAGACTCCTCTTACAATCCACATCTAGACCTCGCTCATTATCCCGTCTTGTACTGTATGTACCAGTTTTAGTCTTTGATCTTTAGTATGACTATACAGAGGTTGTGCCACCATACTATCATGTTTACAAATAAATATATATATATATATATATATATATATGAATTATGCATTTTCCATTAATTTTGCCATCGGGTTAAGATTGTTTTAACATATTTTAACATAAAAATAGTTTGCTTCTCATGTTTTTTTATTAGCTCACGAGTGATTCGGTGGCCCATCTCCGTTACCTCTGGATGGTTTCACACCTTCGGGGCTTCAGTGTGATGATGCAATAACTATAAATATTACCACAGTGAACTCTTAAGTGTGCTTACGAATGAGGTGTAAGCTGTCCATGCAGAGAACGAGTAATGCTGTTTGTTCTTAATCGTGTTAAAACTAGAAACCTTATTTTGTAGCCAACACTACAAACTTTAATTCTAGGTGGTAGTATTCAAACTAATACCACTTTGTTTTAAAGGGAAACAACAATCTTTAAGATTTAGTATCATGGTTTAGTTGACTATGAAGGGCCATTTTGTTAATATATATTTTTTGTATTTATCATCAAGAGCTGCGCAATCTTTAATGTCAGTGCCAAACTACAACTACAGACTGAAAACTAATCCCACTGTTCAGTCCAGGGACTTAATGTGTCCATATTTGCTTCAGTGGTGTCATTTAATGTGTAAAATGTTCTGTTTGTACACGACATGTGCCGCTTTTCATCGTAATGTATTCAGGCCCATTTAAAAGTCAAATAGTGAAACATGTAACTGTTATATGGGTAAATGCCCTGCAGAGCCTTCAAACATCGATGTGTTGTTGACATTATTTCGTTTTTCTGTCTGTTGTACGCAAATCTGTCTGTTGAACTTATTAAGACACACATTATTATTAGTATTATTTCTTAACCATGTTTCAGTAGAGACTTGTTTTTAGGCGTAAACATTTTTTTTTTTTGTATTTCTCTCCAAAATAAAATGTCTTTTAAAACAAAAAGAGAGTTGACATGTGTGACTTTTGAATGACATGACATGTTTAGCAGTTATTAGTTGACAGTAGAAAGTCTTCTGACCTTTATATAATCCTCGCTGATATGTGTCTTGTTTTCTTCAGTTCTTTTGTTTCTAGTGTTTTTGACTTGACACATTTTAGAAAAATGGTGCAGTACGTTTTATCATCTAATTATTTATATGTATGTCTAAAGATTTTTTTTTTTTTTATTGCTGATGCTAAGACCCAGTGTGAACTCGTAATTGAGTGAAACAGTTAAAGGAACCTGAGCTTCAACTCGACTTCATGCTTGTACTTAGATAGATAGATACTTTATTCTTCCCACAAGGGGAACTTTGTTCGCTACAGCAACAAAAATATATTTAAGCAATCAAAGTAAGAGTAAAGAAAATATATATATATATATATAGTATAAAAATACACAATATAAACAATAAAAATAAAAGAGTAAAAAATTGGAATATAAAAAAGCACAATATACAATGAAATAGAATAATATTAATTAACTAACTAAACAGTAGTGTAAAGATTAACCAAACAACAGTGTGGCGGTGTTATAGTCTTGTGAATGATTTGGTTCGAGGTGATTTATTGTAGATTCTTATTGCAGTGGGCAGGAATGTTCTCAAGTAGAGAGGTTCAAGATGTTTTACTTTAATTCATCTCGAGGAGTTGTGGGCCTTAGTCAGCTAAATATAATCAACATTAGTTCATTTGGTAGGTTATAGCAGTCTTCTTCGGGATGTTATAAAGTCAAATAGAAACCCTCGGATAAAGGGAGGCCAAGTGTTGAAGCTGTAGGTTTATCAGGCAGAACCTGATGTTGTCCATGGCTGGTCCAATGATTTGTAGAATGTTCACCTTTGATTGCTTGTAAAATATCTCATTGGTATTAATATTGGGGGACAGATTGTCAAGTATTTATTTCTAAAACAAATGAACACTGCGACTCTTTATGCTGAGTTTCCAAAAAACTAAAATCTCTGACTAGAAACCGGAGAGAAGTGATATGTACACAATGTGTAGAATTAGATGGATGTCAGTGAGGTTGGTCTGGACCCTAAACCCTCCTCGTGGCATCTTGTGCGTTCACTCTGCTTGTAGGGAAACTCTGCAGCGTGATTGGCTGAGTCTGTGTGGAGGAGGAGGAGGAGGAACTTTCATCCGTCATCTTCGGCCCGCCCTCCTGCTGTCCGTCCGGGGCTTTGGAGGCGAGGCGAGGGGGCCGCTTTCTCAGAGCCGTCGCTTCGGTGAAATCGAGGGAGGAGAGCAGACAACATGACGGCCAACATCCGGTACAAGAGCCGCATCCCGGTTAAAACAGGTGAGCGTTTATGTTTTTTAATTTAATTTAATTTACAGCAGTGTGTTTTATTGAGAATCAACGCGGTGACTGACATCTTCATGTTTCTGTCTCCCTGGGCGTCGCTCCGCATCCCTGCACCTGCGCCTCCTCCTCATCCATCCTGTAACGGCCAATAGAGGATGGCACAGAGGTTAGTGACATCCTTTTTTATGTATTTATTTAAGCGCTGGTGATAATTCATTTCCCCCCCATATGGTGCGTTGTCACAATACAGCCTCGCGCTGAACGGCCTCGGTTTCAGACAGCAGCATCGGCAATATTTACGTTTCGGATCACAAATTTTTTTTTTTCATGCGTTTATAAAACGCATGAAAAAAAAAAATGCTCCGAGGGCATCCATGCCATCACAGGCTGATCTGGGATCAACAGACGGACAGGCGGTGGAGTGTGTGTGTGTGTGTGTGTGTGTGTGTGTGTGTGTGGGGGGGGGGGGGGGGTATTCATTTTTAGACTCATATGTGGAGCAGGCCGGCGTCCAGGCGAGCAGCCAACATGGTACCCAAAAGGCAGCATCCCTTCCTCTCCTCTCCTCCTCTCCTCTCCTCGCCTTGCCAGAATCATCGGCGAGTATCGGTCATTCAGTCGACCGATTGGACCGGCCTAATTATCAACGTTACATCCGCACGACTCGTGATTACAGTCGCTGTCTTTAGTGAAACCCTTTCCTAGCCATTGTTCAGCTCAGAAACACAGCTGCCACACGAGCCTGCAAGGGGGAGGTCGCATCTCTGATGACCCCCCCCAGGTCTTCCTCATCCTCCCCCCTCTTCCTCTTTGCATATAGTGGCTGATGACAGCATTTGCATGTGCTGAGTGTGCATGGGTGATTCATGGAACCTGACTGTTGATGGATTAAAAATAGTATCCATCAGTGAAGCACCAAAAGAGAGCTAGAGATAGAAAAGAGGAAAAGTGACAACCTTAAAGCTGGAAATAATGCATAGGTGTCACAGCCAAATACTCAACTACAACACATGAACACATCTTTAATATGTCAATCGGCTACTGCGTAACAATTTATCCTCTAGCTGCCAGTATTCCTTTGTGGAGGTCATAATGTCCATGTTTGCGCTTTTTGTCGAAAACAGTTTTAGTGCTGTTAAGTGTATTCTTGTTGACATAAAAGCATAGACTAAATATTAGAGACACCTCTCAGCAAAAAATACTCCGTCATTTGTCAAATTCCTGCATTCGTAATGACACTTATGTGAAAATAATATTAATGAAATGTACTTTAAGTATCAAAAGTAAAAGTACTTACAATGCAGAATCAAACCTTTATTACGTGATATTATTTTTACATTTTTAAAGCTTTTTGTGACCCTTTTTTAAATATAACATACAGCAGAGAAATGACCAGAAATAAAAGAGAGAACATGCAACATGGACTCGAACTGGGGACACTGAAATTACATGGTGAACCTTAATCCTTTAGGTGACCAGGCCTTCAGAGAGATTTATATTATTATCATAAAATTGTGAATTATATCAACAAAGTAAGTCGTAACAATAGCTGTAAAATACACGTAGTAGTAGAGGTACAAAGTGGCAGAAAATACATTACATTACATTACAGTCATTTAGCAGACGCTTTTATCCAAAGCGACTTACAATTCAGATTCTATCACATTTCTACACTGTAGGCACAGCTACGGGAGCAATTTTGGGGTTAAGTGATGCTCAAGGACACTTCGACATGCGACAGAGCCAGAGCCGGGGATCGAACCTTGAAGGATGTCCCTGCTATCCCCTTAGCCACAGTCGCCCCATCCCCAATACCAAATATAATTAATTCTATTCAAGTACAGTACAAATACCTGAAAATTGTACTTGCATATTTGGGTAAATGTACATAGGCCCACTGGTGGTATTGTACAAAAGTGTCTGCTAAACGACTGTGATGTAATGTGTTGTAAGGTGATTCTCAGAGGAATTGTTCTATACGGAGATCTGCTTGTAAATGACGAACACTTTTAACAATTTGGTCCCTAACTCTTGCACATTTGTTTCTTCACTCTGTACTATTCAGCATTTTCTCGGGCAACAGAAATGCTTCCCATCATCATATTTGTCCTGTATTCTGCCTCCTGGTTGCCCTCTGTCCTCCCTGCTGGCAGATAGAAGCTGGTCAGGTCAGACAGATTTGCCTTCACCAAAGCCAATAGCTGAAATTATTGCGATCACGTGGTGTCACCACCAACGCAACACACACACGTGCTCACACACACACACACACACACACACACACACACACACACACACACAAGCTTATGAGTGAATTGCTAGAAAACCTGGATTAATATGATTCTTGCAGAGTGATGTGCTTTATAGAGAAGAGCGTAGATCTCCGCTGTGTGTGTCTGCAACTTCCACTTTTTTAATGTTTGATTGTGTGAATCCAAACCACGATCGCCTGCAGTCTAGACCGCAAGCATATCAGATCTTACACATCTCGCTCAACAGATACGGTTTTGTACTGTATATGTGACTGCCTGCACCGCGTCCGTGGAGCTAAACTAGAGTTCACTGTGTGACGCTTCATGTTGACTGTTTAACACATCCTCTGAACAGAAACTGTCAGTCCTGCTGTGTTGCTGCCCGCCGGCCGCTGACAGCTAACTAGCTCTCTCCTCCTACCGTCATGAGAAGACGCGCTCCGTTGCAAACAGCACTCAGTTCAGTTTGTCATTTGCTAAGCCATCATTATACATACAATTGTCCCACCTTAACATGCAAATCCAGAGAGGAACAATTTGCAATCCGTAGCGGAAACAAGAGTCCAAACGGATGCAGTGGTTGGTCACTTGTGGCCCCCACCAGCCGGTTAAGATTAGTGAGGAGTCACTCAATGAAATATATATCTTTTAACTGTGACTCGCTCTTACCACGAGACGTCCTTGAGCATACAGTCATAGATGAGCACCGGAAATATAAGGCTGATGGATCCAGTAGTATGTGAGATTAGCCGTGGACAGACAGACAGATGCACACACATAATGGCTGAACACATAATCTCCTCAGGCTTCGCCTGGCGGAGATAACAACCTCAAATTACAATCAATCTGTCATAAATCCACTCCTAAATGTGTAGTGATTCACTCATGCTCAGTTTTTAGATTACTACAGTTTTTTTTTACACCTTGCGAGTTTTGCCACTTGGCTTTCAGCCGCTCTTCACTCCCACATACTGCATCTGACCTGCATATCGCTGGATAATCCAGGCTGCGGAGGAGGACTAAAAGAAAACTAATAGTGCTCCGTGAATGCTGAGATCATAACCACTGAAAGATAATCAATCCTAAATCAATATTTTTACAACGAACCCCCCCCCTACTCCTCTTCCTCCTTCCATGTCACTCTCCCTCACATCGCCCTAAACGTTCCCCGTCGCTTCCTTTGCTGTGATATTACGTTGCCAGGCAACAGATTTATTTTTAAATCCGTTTACATCATTTCTCTGATGGTGAGAGGATGACACCATCTGACCTACCCACAATCCCGTGCTGTGATTATTCCGCGTGTGGGTGGATATTCGCTGAACAGTTGTTGTTTTTTCCTCACAGATCAGAAACAGAAGAGAGAAAAAACAACCATGTCAGTTTTATTATCAACAGTTAGCTGAGATGTGTCACCCTGATGTAGTGAAGCACACTTGGATCAAATGAAGTACGAACCACATCCAGAATTATTTGGGCACCTTTAAAAACATCCTTTCCTGCCTGACCAAATCTAAATGATGTGACTCCACTTTCAGATATTTCCAGTGCTCAATATAATCATCTAAAGAAGATGGTACAACAAGGTCAACCCCGGGTTTTGGTGTGAGAATTAAGATAAACAAAGTCACAAATACACTTAGTATTTACTTAATGTTCTATGTCGTATAACTTTATTTACTTATAGTGAGTCAATGTAACCTTTACTGAATAACAGTCACTGTAGCCACAAGTGATACTTACGGGGTAATGAATAGAATAGAATAGAATAGTACTTTATTCATCCCCAAGGGGAAATTGTCTGTGGCAGCAGCAAACAGGGTTACACAATAAAATAAAAATAAAAATAAAAATATTAAGTGTGGAAAATGCACAATATATACAATGTAATAAAATAAAAATGGCGTGTTTACATCGTGTAACAGTAGCACTATGAAGAATGTGATATTTGTTACTTCTGCTTTTTCTCTTTTTTTGGTGACATTTTTCCAATCTGCATTGACCCTCAAAGACGAAATGGTGTCGTTTGTTATACAGATTGCAAAGAAAAAGGGATTGTTTAAGATTTAAGGGTACCATGTTTTAATAAGGCACCATTTATGAAGGGTCTTTAAGCTGTAAACAATTTATAGATCCATTATTGTTATTGATAAGAAAAACACCAGGTTGTGGAAAATCTCCGGCTGGTTTTCATCCTTATTTAGAGGGATGCGTTCTCTGTCTTTGTAGCTCTTTTGCTCATCTAGTTGACCTCTGACCTTCTGGAAAAGTGTGCATATTAGCAACATATTAACACTCACAATTTAAGACATAATTATAACTCCTTATTATTAACATTTACAATTACAGATGAATTATCAACTTTTGCTGTTGCCTCAGAAAGTGAGAAGCCCTTTTTACATTATTTATGACTTCATCAATAATTTGATTATTTATGACTTTGCAGACAGTGAGATCTTTGTATTTTTTTTTTACTACTTGGCAACCCAAAATTGAAGAGCACAATTTGGTCTGTATTCTTGCTCGTTTATTACCTCACTTCTTAGTATATACCATTTTTTCTGGCAACAGAAATGGTTCCCCGCAGCAGCGAACAGCATCAGTTGCATTTGCGTCCGAGCATGTGTGTCACTTCACTTCACATACACTCGACTCTCCTCCTCCTCCTCCTCCTCTTCCTCCTCACTCTCCATCTCCATTGCTGCACCCTCCCCACACACTCTCACTGCCACAGATGGGACCCTCACCAGCTCCCAGTGTGGACCAGCTGCAGAGCAGGAATAGGCGTATACCTCAGGGTGGGTGTTTGTGTGTGAGGGGGGGATTTGAACCCCCTGTAGATCTCGGCTTTTCAGCAGAACAGAAACGTTGTAAGAGGAGAAGGAGAGAGTGATAACTATTCAATCAATCGATCGAATAGTGTTTACAGAGCGAAAATGTTTACAGAGTGAAATATTGAAACCCCAAGACATCTTTATGGCTTCAACTTATTCTCAATGTCTTGTGCATCATTTTATACACTTTTTCCCCAAATGAACGTGAGATTTTTGAGATCTTCAATCCAATTTAAAAAAAAGTTCAGTGGGTTTTATCGCAGTCGAGAACGTATGAAGACACTAAAATAAGACTAAGAGTCACGTGGGACAAAGCAGCCCCTGTCATCTTCGTGTGTGTGAGTTTCTGCCTCGACAAGTTTTCTTTGGAGTGTGTTTTTTTGGGTTTTTTTCCCCGCGGTGTGTTCACAAGCACATTCTTTCATTTTGTCATGCCGCAAACATGCGTGCAGATCAGGTACCGCATGTGTGTGTGTTTTGTGTCCTGTACCTGAAGCAGCTCACCTACTTTTTTTTTTTTTTTTGTTCCTCAGGGCTTTGTACGTAGCACTGCAGTGTGCAGAGCTCATTCCACGGCTGTGCCTTTCAGGAAGCTTTTAGAAAGTCACCGGAGGTTGACCCATATAGAGAGATTCTTTGAAAAAATCTTTTCAAGTATTTTTTCGGCCCTGATAAGTTTGGGATTACAAGTTCTTTGGAAATGGGGATCAGGAGTCTGAGCAGTAATCCGATGAAAGGAATGGAGAATTAAGATTATTTCATAACCGCTCTCTGTGTGATTGACTGCACAAAATCTGAATTATACTTTAATCAATCACACACTTAACTTTTGACTATTAAATACAAAAATGTTGAATTTAATTCCCATTAAAGGATGAGGTAAGTTTGGTTTTACGCAACTTACCTCAAAACTGAAGACCCACCTGTGCTTTTGACCGTATCACATGGTCTTCAACAGCATGTTGAGTTTGCTCAGTTGTCATGGAATTATAGATGCTCAGACTTTTTCTTAATTCTAGCAGCAACTTCTCATCCACGTTCAGCTCAACGTTTACGCAACATGGATGAGAAGTGTTTTAAGGGCACAAAATCATTAAAGTAAATGGACCTTAAGTTTAAGTTTAATTATTTTGACATCTATATTTACTTTTGTCAACAAAAACCACATGAAAAGACCAAAACCAACAATGTGTTGGTTCATCCCCCAATATGACCTCCACATTCAGCCCACTGGATCCTACTGGAGACAGACCAGGTCACCAATCTGTAGTTTCATTTCCTAAAACATCTGGGCGCTTTAGTTTTTAACAAACGTTACTCAACCGGGAATGAATTGTGCTTTGGTTGGGGACTATTTCCAGCTGCAGATTGATACACATTTGGTGCTCTAGTGAGTTTTTTTGGACAACAGAGGAGGTCTATGGCACAGAGAGATAAGATACATACAGATAATACTTGTTAGTGGTTTCAATACATCTTAGTTTGCCTCATCAGAAATTGGTGTCCTCCATTTTTGTTTTACACAACTTCCAAAAAAGAACATTCTTTCATGAAAACATTCGGCCGTTTGGATCCCTCTGCTAAATGCTCAGGGATACATGTTTATAATACCACTCCAGGTTACAGTCATGCTCCCACAAGTGTCCATTGTCATTGAGAAGTGGATGCTAAAACTGGGCTGCGATGGCCGAGAGTCCTACGGTTTCATTGTTGCCTGAGCAATTACATGCTGTCAGATTAGCATGTTAAAGAGCCGAGTGCATCTCCAAGGAGATGCAAAGCCCTGAGTGTTTTTTGGACCCCTCTCCTTCTGTCTCGAACGCCCCTCACCCCTCTCCTATATCTCCCCTTATCTCTCCCCCTTACCCTCTCTCGCCTTGCTCGCTGGTGGGAAAGAAAACAAATTTAGGGCGAAGCAGCCAGGGTTAATGGTGTGAAAGTGTCAGCTGGACGCCTGGGAGATGCAGAGAAGTCATCAGTAAAGGTCACCGCTCTTCACTGCCGCATCACAGGCCAGTTGTTTGGTGCTTTTAAGCCCGGGAACACGTCACACCATTTTAATCCCAGTTATCGCCGCGATTCGACAGAGGCGACTCAATTTTAAAACCGTTGCGAGTCTGCACTGGTCGGAGCAGAGGTGGAAAGTACTGAAGTAGATTTTTCATGTAGGTGTACTTTTTTGACCACCAGTAATTCCTCTTTCACACAGCTTACTGTCATGCTATAACATGGGAAATTGAAATAGTCTTTTTATCTTATAAAATAGATCTTTAAAGTTTTGAAGAAAAATAAAGAAATAACACCTTTCCTCTGAAAGACAAAAAGTTAAATTGATCAGCAATATAATGCCTAATTCAATACACTGAGGAGGTTTGCTGCCATCGACTATCTTGGTCTGGTGTCAACAATAGCTGTAATGTTAGCAAACCTCTCGATACATATTGACTGACTATGAACTATGTTCTCTACTTGTAATGACAGGCTCTCCACATATCTAACATTGCACTACTGTAACATAGTCGGAATAACGATGGACAGTTTGAAAATAAATCAGAGATATCGTCTTTTTCTTTTTTTTTTACTCCATACATGCTTTTTCCTTGTCAACCTGCCGCCTACATTACCAACAATGCAACCTGACTTCTTGGAATTCCCCTTTAAAAAAAGCCTCATACTGAATAGTCAGTATATTGGAGATGGATTGGCTGGCAGATGTCGTCATGTTAAAATGTTTCGGAGATAAATTTGTAACTTTTTAAAATCAACGCAGTTTTCCAAACAGCTACTTTTGCACTTTTTGTTTTGAAGTTTTAAGCCATGCATTGACACTTCTTCATGAGGAGGATTTTCTCGACCTCCTTTGCACACGGGCCTGCACACAATAAGACACGTCACCATGGACACTCACTTACATTATGGTGTGCCAACACGTCATCCAGTGGATACATCTGGAGTGATCCTGCAGTTTGAATTGTAATGTGATGTTTCAGGATCAGTTAAGATTTAAAAGCCGACTTCTGTGTTGTGATCTCATTACTGTAGCCTCTTGAGAGGGCCTGGCACTGTTGGACTGGACTTATTTGGATTAGGTTTTAAATTTGTGTGCGTGTGTGTGTGTGTGTGTGTGTGTGTGTGCGCGCTCTGGCAGTGGAGTTGACTGCTGGGGCCTTTTGAGAGTCGTTTAAAGACTTTGTTTGACTGAGAGGAAGAAGCTGAGTGCTGCTTGCAGACTGAGTGGCTGATCTCTGGATCTCTGCCTCTGCAGGACCGTCCAACATGTTGACGGGCTGACAAATAAACGGAAATAGTACACTGAAATAGTACTCTGACAGTAAGTAAAAAAAATACCGGAAAAAACAATGTCAGAGATCATACTTTGTCCACATGAGGATCCTGTAAATCTTCCACATCTCTTCAAACACAACGTTGTCCAAATGACAGTCAGTTAGTGCAGACTGAAGTAAGAGGTTTGTTTAAACAACAAAACAAGTGGTTCAGTACAATTTAGTCAGTAATCTTTATTTAAAAATGCACTTTTCAAAGCATTGCATGTGCATCGAGACAATTATTTGTGAAGTCGATGGACAGAAAGTTGATCCGCAGCAATTGTGAAAATCTGGTAATCATAATAAATTGCCAAATATTCTCTGGTGTGTGCATCTAAATAAGTGAAAATTAAACGTTTTTTAGGGTTTAGACGGTTGATGAGTTTATAGGCTAAACAATCCACATTTGAATACTTGCAGCAGTAGTTCCAGTAGTAGGAGAAAGAACGGAGAGAGAATAGATGCGACGGACGAGACAAATCTCTAAAAATGTGCTCACAAAATGAACGAATCACAAAATGAACAGATATAGGATCATGTGAAAGCCAAAGACAACAAGAGAGTTTTAAGATGTTTTTTTACGTCGCTCCCTCACAGCCTGCTGCTCTGCTTCCTGTCAATAGTCGTGACTCATGTTTGTCCTTAACGTCCCTCTGCACCTGCCGTTCACTCTGCCTTGTATTAACCTGTGTTTGATCAGCTGGAAGAGGCCAGAGAGGGACTTTGCAACCAACCCAAGTAGCAACTTTGACAACTTAGTCACTCCAAAGCAGCAATAACGACTTTGTCTTTTTCTTACTTAAGATCCGGATCCAGCTGTTCAGGCAGTGATAGACTGCGGTGGATAACATCTGCATCATTTATTGATATTTCAATTGTTTGACTGATGAGCAGTTCGTTGTGTATTTTGTTTTCATTTTTTCCATTTCACAAGAGTGAGGAGATGATAAAGTGAAAGTAAGGGGGAAACTTGTGTGTATTAAAAAATATATTAATGAAAGATGAATGGTTTGGAACAGACAATTGTCGAGGAAAGGCATCCAAATATCTGAAACGCTTCCTCCGTTTTGATTTATTTTATCATATTTAACGTGGATATTTCGATGATTACAGAACTATTGATGTCAATTTTTTGCTGTTTCGTTAGTGACTTTATGAAAATCTCCATTTCATCTCAGAAAAAACAAAAATCGCCAATAATTAATTTGGTTAATCTGGTACTTTTAGCTGATAAAACACGGCAAAACAAAAACGAGATGAGAGAATGACCCCCTCCATTAGTTTACGCCTGTCACCAGACTCATTTCTATCTGCAGTTTATAATCCAACTCTGTGATCGAAATAGTCTCTTATTCCATTTGGTACCATAACTTTGAACTCGAGCCCCGGGCGTGTGTTCACCTGAGAGTGAGCCACAACAATATTATGTTAAGGGTCTGGAGGGAGACCTATCTTTTTGGGCTTCACTTAGTAATGGGAGATGTTTAATTGAACATTGTGTTGAAGTTGCAAGTAACAAAGAAGGTGTGACTGGAAATCAGATTAGTTTGTCTCGCTGGTGAGTGGAAGGGACAGCTGGCCACTGAGAAAGACTGAAAGTGTTGTGGGGTGTATCCGGGGGGGCTTTTGTAACTCCATTTTATGACATCTGTTCTTTTCTTCTATTGCGATTGACCCCCCCCCCCATCCACACACACACTATCACTTTCATGTCTACAAGGACCTGAACTCTTCATCTCGCATCTCTGCTGATGTTTACATTAGCACTACCACCGTGGATGAGACGGTTTCTTTCCCCTTTCAGGAGGCATCAGTCGGATCAAAACCATAAACTCTTTATCTGCGTTGATGCCTTTGTCGCCCTCTGGTGGCGTGGAGTAGGATCATCACATCCTGTACGTGGCATCGCCGCCGGGTGTGCCCACTTTGGGGGAAAGAAAAGAAGAGAGAGAGAAAAAAAAGGTCTTTTATTTCAAAGAGCATTTAAGCTCTGCGGCCAACATCATGTTTGAGCCAGACACACCCACACACACACACACACCGCCGTCACATCTGGAAGCAATCGGCTGCAACCTCTGCCATGAAATGTACCTCCTTCACCTCCACACACACACACACACACACACACACACACACACACACACACACAGACAGATGACATGGTGACTGATCTCCTTTACATCCTTTTCATTACAGTCTAGACCAGAGCTTCCGCCACGTTTTTAGTTTTAAAAATAAGGCATCGTGGATACCTGCTGTAGGAATTAGTTTTAACAACTCAATAACACCAATCGATTGATTGATGTACAACATGTGACATACATAAACTAACATCAATATTAATGGTATAGTTTGACATTTGGGGAAATATGTTCATTTGTGTTCTTACCGAGAGTCAGATGAGAAGATTGATGCCACTCACAAGTCTGTAAAGTAAAGTTAAGGCGACAGCCAGAAGCTGGTTAGCTTAGCTTAGCATGTAGTACAATTTAGAGGTACTTGTACTTAAATTGAGTATTTCTATTGTTTGCTTTATATTCTTCAGAATAAATAAAAAAACAACACACAATGTAGTCGCTCCCGACCTTTTTAAAAAGTCCAGTTGTGACACCATGTCACATTTCAGATGTTTACGAGTTGTAAACGGTTCCAACAAAGAGACATTTCATCTCTAAACTTCTCAGACGGTTTCATTAAAAATAATTGTTTGACCCTCCAGAGGGGCCCTAACTCTATACAACGTTTTTAAAAGTGCCCCATCATTATTAACAATTGACCCATCCGTCACAGGGGCCATTTGTCTGCAGAACAAGTACTTTTACTTTGATTCTTTAAGTGCATGTTGCTGTCAACACTTCTGTAGTTTGATTTAAGTGATTTTTATTGAAATGGTGTATTTTCACATTGTATTGTTTCACTTAAGTGAAAGCTCTTACTTCTCCCACCGCATCTACCTCTTAAGCACGACGCCCCCAAATTTGGGGGCTCTCGGGCTCAGCACCCCTGAAAATCATGTTCGGAAAATAGCCTTATTCTTCGGTAATATTGTGGATTGGTACAGTTTTTTTTCCGGATTAAACAGCAACGTATGGGCAACACTATCATATAAGTCACTTTTTGCACACTCCAAACACAACTATAGACTACTATTATATAAGCATCAAGAAAATGTGGCATAAAAGCATGAAATCCTGGCCAGAAATCGCCATTATGAGTACCGCAAATCAATATTTGCACCCTGATGCTAGCGGCTACCTAGCATTGCAATGCATTTTATAGCATTAGCACTCGTGGCCAAACGGATAAATACCTTCGGTTTTTCTCTCCGTGGAAGCAGTACAAAGCTGTGAGTGGAGAACGGTAAGATGGCACTGCCCTTCCCCGAAAAAAATCGTGGGTTATTGGTCACGTTTTATGAAAAATGTGTACAATAAAGTCGCAGATTATCCGGTCCAAAGCCGGAATCATTGTTGCCAACTGCATCCTGTTTACTTCCGAGCTGTTTCAAGAATAAGAGCGGTCAATCCAGCTTGGGCGAGCAGTCAGATTTCTGGCGAGTGGAAATTTACGCTCGGGGAGACGCAGCACTTCTTGCAACTTTACTGGCTCAAACTTCTGTCAATCAACACCAAATTCGACACCAGCCTTCCTGAGACTCTGACACATCGAAGGAGGGCTTATTGACTGAAATCGACCGATGACAGGCTGAGCTACAGCCCCATACACACACAGCAACTGAGAACATCCTATGCATGAGAGCCAGAGACAGGCTCTGAGAGGACCCTTGCTCTCAAAATGATTCCAAACGGCTGTATTTGGATGTATTGAATAATATGAGTGATTAAAAAAAGTGAAATATATAGTTATATAGTATATAAAAGTACAATGTAAGAGCTGCAACAGCTGGTTCGAAAATGATGACCTCGCTTGACCTCTCTCTACTAAAGCCTCTTATTCTTCACTTTATCCCACTTTAACCTTTATTCAGCAACTACTGATCGGTTGTGCTATGATTTGGGAGAGTTTTTAGGGAGATATCTGCATTATTTCAAAAACATATCAATAAAAGTGCTTTTTTTTCAGGCGAACCTGATTATTTTCAATTTGAGCTGTGTAATGTCTTCATTACTATATTAACCAGCAACATATACACAATATTACCCATCTGAACAATCTCACAAGTGTTGTGATCTGATTATAGCATCAAAAATTATTAAAATAGACCTTGTAGTTACAGAACTATGGTCACTTTAGTATGGGTATGCCATTTTCGAGCAGAGGCCTACAAATAGGGCCCGAGCTTAAGAGGTTTTAAAAGTGGTGATACATAAATAAAAATAATTTTACAAAGCACTGGTCTAGATGATGCTGAGCAGCCTCTGTTCAGCAAACACACGTACACACACACACACACACACACACACACGCACACACACACAGGAGCAGTGAAGTAACACATGGATTGACATGTTTATCTTGATAAACTCACTCCACAGGCCTATACTTGCAATGTTTATGTATTTTTCTGTATCTGTTCTGCAGCTTTTGTCACTGTCAAGTTCAAGCAAGTTTTTTTTTCTTTGCATCTAAACTTTCTTGTCTGTTCCTTCTCTCTCTGCCTTCCGTGGTGATTTCTCTCAGTGTACAGAGTTTTATTTTTCAACTGTCGGTGCTGGGGGGGAGGGAATACGGACTGAATGAATGAGTTTCTTTTAGACGCT
>NW_022280640.1:0-22896 GCF_004355925.1 Anarrhichthys ocellatus | reverse complement strand
GTGTGTGTGTGTGTGTGTGTGTGTGTGTGTGTGTGTGTGTGTGTGTGCGCGCCTGTGTGTGTGTTTTCTCTGCTCAGTCATGGTGAACTTTTGCATGTGTACTTTTCGGGTACAAGCATCGAGGAAGGTTTCATTCCTATTCAAACGCATCCAGAAATATCTCAGTCAGTAGCCCAGAATACATTTCTAACGATTCGCTTTGTTATAATTTCACTCCTGTTGGTTATTCAATTTCATGGTTCTTTCAGCACCTTTTGAAATCCAAGCACCTAAAATGGCCCTCTGTGAACTTTAACAAGAGAAAGGTTAGGAGGACACAGCATCTGTAAACTAACACTCTGCGTTCTGGGGAAGCATAAATTACCCTGCGAGGAAGAATGAACGCGAGCGTGCCCGGCGTCTGCTGCTCCTTTCTGAGTGTGTGCGAGGTTTACCCCCTGCCCCATTTACCATGGCAGAAGCCTATTAACCGCCTGGAAAGAGAATATATTTATCGGAGCGCCCCTCTATTATTAATCAGTGCAGAGTTAAAAGTGAATACGTATCAGAGGAGCTGAATAAGGTTGAAACACGGTCTGGATTCTGAAGGGGGTCTCACTGGGAGTATCAACAGTGCAGAGCCTTTTCAGCCCAAATCTGAGCAGAAAGAAATACGACTTTCATCTCCCCTGCTCTACGGTTACAAGGCCTGTAATTATACATAGATTTGGAGGAGGGGGGGGGGGGTTATGTCCTTAAAATGATTGCTTTGGAGGAGATGACACAGTTTTGAAAAAGTTGGTATGCGCAGCTTGCTATAGGGGTGTGATTGACGCCTTTCTGGCCACACACTCTCTCAATTTTATCACGGCCTCAGTGATTATGGGAGTCCAGAGCCCTTCCTTGCAGAGCTCTTTATTTACTCTATTTATTCTCTCTTTCTCCCTCTCTCTCTCTGCAGCCTGTGAGATGGGATTCTATAAGCCGGTGGCGGGCAATGGCCTGTGTGGTAAATGTCCTCATCACAGCCACTCGGAGACCAGAGCCGCCCTTTCCTGCCCCTGCGACTCCAACTACTACAGAGCGGCAGATGACCCACCAGCAGCTCCATGCTCCCGTAAGCACAAACACACGGTGCACAAGATCACCTAATCCCACCGGCGAAGACCTGCGCACACACCCACAGACACACAGCAACTACCGAATGATGTGCCGAATGCATCTACGCTTCAAAAATCCAACTAATTTCTTTTTGATCAAACCTGTAAATGAACTCAAACCTCCCGCTTTCTTTTCTCCAGGCCCTCCATCTGCTCCGGTAAACGTCATCTCCTCAGTCAATGGGACGTCCGTGAATTTAGAGTGGGATCGCCCTCAGGACACCGGAGGTCGCAGCGACCTGAAGTACAGCGTGTTGTGTCAGAAATGCTCGGGGGAAGGGGGGCCCTGCGGGGACTGCGCGTCCTCCCCGGGAGGCGCCGGTGGCGGGAAGGCAGGCGGAGGGGCGAGTGCCAGCGTCGGAGGGATGGTGGAGCGCTTGGGCACCGCAGCGGTTCGATTCGTTCCCCGCCAGACCGGGTTGACGGAGCCCTGGGTGACGGTGCTCAACCTGGTGGCTCACACCAACTACTCCTTCCGTCTCCTCGCCATGAACGCAGTGACCCACCTGAGCAACGAGCCGTCAACTTATGCCTTGGTCAACATCACAACGAACCAGGCAGGTAGGGTTCGGAACAGTGACAGTTTCTCATCTCGGAGGCTTTGGCTCATGGCACACACTGGTAACATTAATTCAGCACCCTGCATCAATGGACAGCGACAAATAGGAAACGGAGTGCCCTCCTGATCAGTAAATTTGTCGCTGACCATTGACGGGGGTGCTGAATTAATGTCGCTGTTGTATATTGTGATCACATAGCTTTGTCTTGACTTATTGTTGACATTTTGTCTTATATTGATGAGTTTCATATTGTGTTTCACTCTGTTTACTATTTGTTCCAGTCTGACGGAGGGTGCTGAATTAATGTAGCCATGGCATATTGTGAAGGGAGGGACGGGCCACTAAAACCAGCTATTTTTTGCGAGTTGCACATAAATATTCACAATGTTTTATCTCACAAAACATTTTGCTTCAATCCATATTTGTTGGCGTTTAGCCTTTCAAAACTACATTTTCCTTGCCAGCCCGTGCATTAAGGAGCCATTGTGCTTAGGGTTGTATTGATCGTATGTACTTGTGTGAGCCAAACATTTCCAATAACTCAAAAGTATTGTGAAGTCCCAAAGCACACCAAGCGCATTGTTAAATGAAAAAAGAATCCAAAGACAGGATCTGCTGTTGTAACAATTTTATTTTCAAGATAATAGGATTACAGCTGTTCCAGCAGCTGGGCAAAGCTACTTGCAAAGTCATTAAATATTTTCAGATGTGAAGAATTGTTTCCACTAACAAAGCTACATTCAATTATATCTTTAAAAGTATACTTTAAAATAATTGCTGTGCATCACGTGGTTTGTTCTCCACCTGTCGGTTGGTCCCCCCCCCCCCCCACCCTCTGTTTTGTGATTCAGGCGAGCCTCAAACAGCGGCCTTGTTTAATGGCATGGCGCCCGCAGGTGACCTGTCTCCAGAGTCAGCAGGCTGTTGATCCGTTGCCGGTCTAGTTCACTGCTCCATTCTGTCGACCTCCCACTGCGGGTTGGGCCCCTTTCCATTAAGTTAATGATACTCACGTTTAAAAGTCACTCTGTGTAAAGATGAAAGGAAGTCATTATCAGGGCCACTAGCTCCCTTCTTGTTCGTCCAAGATTCGCCTCCTAAACACTATGTAAGAATGACAAAGTCCTGGTGTGATGTAAATCTGTCAGTGTTCTCTTTTAAACAACATGTATCAGAAAAGGTCCGGTTTGCAAAACACAGTAGAAATACAAGGCAGAACTTTGCATCCAAGCCTTCCAGGGTCTTGGCGGTTCAGGTTATGGGGAGCTCTAGGTTACAGGTTGTTTGCTCCTGTAGAAGAGAAATACTGAAAGACTTTAGACAGGACAGGTTGTTCAGGGCTGCCAACTTTTTGAGTTAGTTGGGAGTGAGATTCGGTCGCCTATCGGTGAAGTCGGTGCGTTTTATGAGTTGGCCTTCTTTGACATTATCGCAGAGGGTCGGGGTCATCAATCCTCAACCCCCAGTTCAGGAGCTAAATTCTCAAATTTTAAAGCAAATGTCGACGCAAAGTCAAGTCAATGATCATGGTCAAACATGAATACCTATGGTTGATCAGCATACTTGCCAGCCTCCAGACATCATAGTCTAACTGTTGCTGACAATGAAGATGAAAGGAGACGTGGGAAGAGACAGTTTGATGCTTTATGGTGCTTTTCCATGATTTCTATATGACAATTTCTATTTGATAATATGGATTCCTGCGATGGTACAAGCTGTTAAAGCTGCATGAACCGAAACTTTAATTAGTTTGGTAATGTGTGTATTTTAGTTTATTATTGTGACAGCAACTTTATTCTACAACATGATAATGCTGATTTAACAACTTTCTGTCTGTCATGACAGTTCGTAGTACTATACTGAAGGCCTTTCCTTTACAAACTGCATATGCACTCTTGAAGTGGACTTGGAGTGATGCCCAATGTGGAGCCACAGTTGACTCTTTGCTAAGACTCTCTCAAGCTTTCATGGAGCCCGCACTGTCACTGTCACTTTTGAGAAAACAAAAATAAAGCGATTTCAGAGAGAAGCAGAGAAAACGGTTGAAAATGTGCATTTGAAGGATATATATCCAGGATGTCAAACTGATTCGACAGTGAAAACCGCTTGAAAAGATCAAGATAGAAGCCAAAGCCTACAGGTCACAGTGTAAAAGTGAACCACCACATCACCTGGCCATTAAACAGAGATGGAAGACCATGAAATTAAGGTTCATGCAAAGCTGGCAGGTCTTTATTCACTGTTACGATCCTTAAAAAGCAAAGCAGTATGTGTAGACATTCAGTAGCTTTTGAGTTCTTCTACACAGTTCTTTCTGCATGTAAGCGGATGTGTTGGAGACTGACACATTGAAGCCCCAAAGCTCATTTAAAACGTCTCTCTCCACTATAGTGACTCCCCTCCAACCGTTCTATCTCATCCAGGGTTTCTGCAGCTTTCAACTAGTTCAATTGAAGACTTTTTACAGTGAGACCATCATGAACGCACTTTAAAAACCTATTTCACGTCCATACTGGAAAAGTGCGAAGAATATGAACGGAAATCTGACACCCAGAATTACTTGCATAATTTATTCACATTCAACATAAACATGATTTCAGAACTGTATGTGTGTGTGTGTGTGTGTGTGTGTGTGTGTGTGTGTCCTCAATCTCCTCAATGTTCTTGAGCTCGGCTAACTTTTCCTTGCTGCGGCTCCTCAGGGCGTTGGACTTTGTTATAAGCTTGGCCATCTGACCGCCAGCCTTGCCCTCGGCTTCTTCCGCAAACCTGTCTGGCCAGACCTTCAGAAACCTCTTGGATGGTTTTTCCTTTTTCTTTTTTAGGTCCTCCAGGAGATCCCCCTGCAGCCTCTCTCTTCTGGCCCTGTGCATCAGACTCCAGCTTCCTCCTCTCCTGAGGTGGACGCGGTGCCTGGACCAGGCTGATGCCACAGAAGTCAGGAGCTCTTTTGTGAGGAGGAACTTTAGTAACCTCCCCCTGGTGTAGAATGACAAAATCACACACAAGCTTGTGTGTCTTCCTGCATGTTGCAAGCCTCCACATCCTTGTTTACAGAAAAGCCTCTCGCCACAAAGGCCGGTCCATGGGACAAAATGGCACAAAGCCCAAAGCTCTGGATCGGGCTTTTCTGAGGAAACCACACAAGAAGATGTCCAGCCTCTTTTGATTGGATGGGAAGGAGAGGAACTCTGCTCCCACGGGACGGGAGAGCCTCAAATTGTTGGGGAATGACATCAACTAAGAAAATAAAAAGTGTTATATAAAATATATTGATAAATCATTACTTTATATCAACAACTTATAGTGGTTATAATGGTGTACACTGTTAAAACCTCTTCCAATACAACAGGAGAGAGATCCACTCTGATAAATATGATTCTGATTAGAAACAGTTTCAGTGAAAATGGAGAAACTTGTCGAAAAAGCACTACAATTGATTATGTGAAGTATTCATGTCTGCGATTGGCTCGTTAATAATTGCTTGACAGAAACACACTGCCCGTGTTTACAGCCTTATGCTTAACAATTCAATCTCCAGAATATTTCTGATTGACTACTTACTTTAAAAAAATACCTTATTCTAGAACTATTCCTACCAGCAGAAACACCTCCTGCCAGATGTTTGCCTCTTGCAGCTGTCTGGGTCTCTGAACAAAACAAAAGGAGGTTTGGTTCCTCTTACAGAATCCTTATATTGGTGAAGTGATGGCTGGACAGCGAGAGCCCTCTCTACGGGAGCGTATCTATGTTGGGCAACCAGCCCATTCCGAGATTACCAAACACATACTTATTTTAACCAAAACCATGATCTTTAGCCTCAACAGAAGTGACACCAAGGGGTCCTGACCAATCGTCCGTATGTGGCTAGTTGGGAATGAGAATGGGTTGGGGAAACATAGGACCTTTTGTTCCCATGATGAATGACCCAGAGCGACGCCCTCTCTACCACAGGTGTATTCTCGATCCACCGGTGGCCACAGACCGATAAAGGGATGGCGTCGGATCTGGTGACAGCACTGTAATCCTCCTTGCCTTTATGATGTGGAACAGTGGGTTCACAGCTTTTTCTAAAGTTTCTCCAGCTGCCACGTGGAGAAGACACTTTTAGTCCACAGATACACACGGCAACAGGCAGAGAATCACCCATGAAATTTACATTGGGCCCATTATCAAGACGCTATTAAGCTCCTGAAGTATAGTTGGTCCACACACTCCTGAGGAAAATAAAAAATACAACCACCTCTCTTTTTCTGGGTCAAATTTGTTAATGAGAAGTTGATGCGTAGGGCTACATTATTGTTAACTTTCTTTAGTTAAGGGCAACGCGACCTCACATAAATACGAGAAATGACCATGACCTCATTACAGCGTGTTACGTGGTGGAGGCATCTGTGGCTTTATACTTTTCTGACTTCTCATACGACTCTCTTTCATATCAAATCGATCCACATTTGAGCGGCCGTCAAATTTGTTATTTTCAACTGGAGTCTCACGGTCGATGTGAAACAGTTGGCAGCCCTGGTTGTAGAGGGAAGGATGTGCTCACTGTGCTGGGAATCCAGGATGCCTCACATGACTATAGTTCTCACCTTGAACCTGTAATGTCCTGGTTTCAAATCTGACCTTGAATCACTCACTGTAAATTATCCAAAAGAACAGAAATGGCTCTTTGAAAAAGTAAAAGATAAACTTGGCCCTTGGGGCATGTTGGTTGATCAGTTGCAGCCTTGGCCCTTTATCACACATACGTCTTACTCTTCTCCTCTTGCTGTCTCTGTCTTGCTGTCAAATTTAGCAGAAGTGCCAAAATAACAGTCTTTGGATGAAATGTGCTGCCTCGACGACATTTTTTTTTGCTGATAATGAAAAACAGGTTGGGGCCACACGCTTTGTTTCTGTAAGGACTAGTAGGAGTAGCTGCCACTGTCAGCAAACAGTACTAATGTCCAACTCTTGACATCAACTTTATCTGCATTGTGATTATTGTTGCTGTAATCAACTGTAACTGTAAAAGTTAAACGTTTTCTCAAGCAGCTTGTTCCCCCCCACACACATACACACACACACACGGGTGGGGTTTTTTTCTACACACACTGGCGACTGCTGTTCGTATCCCCATTCCTACCAAATATTAACCATACAGGTGGCTGATCATTTGTAGCAGTTTGGGAGGCTTCGATAAATAATGTCGACCTGCTGATTGAGACAAGTCAGACATGGGCTAATCATTTAGCTTCAAGGACTTGTTGGGGCTGAAACCACTTGATATGAACTAAGAGTTTATAAAGTCTGCACACTAGCCGTCAAGGCCACCTCAGTGTACACTATATTATTTTTCACCCTGCCTGAGTGTATTTCAGGAAATGCAGCCGTTCCTGTGTAAACATGACACGTAATGTCATCACCTCATTATACTCGTGGTCACTGAGGATCCCCATCTTGAACTGACAAAGCAGTAATCTCTCCTGTTTCTTGCGCAGCCCCCTCTGAAGTGATGGAGATCCGGCAGCAGAACACCAGCCAGAACAGCGTGATCCTGCTGTGGCACGAACCCAACCAGCCCAACGGAGTCATCCTGGAGTACGACATCAAATACTACGAGAAGGTACCAGAACCAGCTGCAGCATCCGCACTGCTCCAGACCTGCACTGTTTTTAGGGTTGCTTTTTCCAATATTTATTCAGGCAGCTTATGAGAGGGGGAAAAAGTGACACCGTCTCTGCGATACCTGGAGAACATAAGCTCATTGTCTTCAAAGGACTGCGACTAAACTGAGCCAAGATATTTGTGAATGCGGAGGAGAGTGGTTGGATAAACTCCGGATAACTTAATCCCAATAAAAAAAAAAAAAAAGGTACCGCTGGCAGCTCAGCTAATTGAAAGGAAATGAGGGTCGAGAGAGGAGGATGAGACGGCGAGGATTCCACCTCAGCCAAAGTGACGGTGACAGAAAGCGGCTGACGGGCGCGTAAGCCTCTCGACGGGGCTAATTGCCGCGAGCGCGAACATGCACAGGTAGTGTGTGTGTGTCTGTGTTTGGGGCGAGCGCGTGGTGATAGGAATCAGTTAATTGCAGCGGGAGCAGCCTGGAAACAGACAGTCTCATAGCCAAACAAGCAGGACGGTGCTGTGGGAGTGATGGAGGATTAGCTCGTCTCTTGCGCTGGCGTCTTAATCTGGCCTCGCTCGGGGGGGGGGGTGAGACGACCGCGGGGGGGATTTCAAGTGGGCAAGTCAGCAATGTGCTTTCTTAAGGTTTCTATAGGCTGCACTTAAACAGCAATGAGTCACAGCGAGGGTGGCGGCCGCTGCAGCAGCACCACACTACAGAGGGGGATAATGAAGACAAAGAAATGCCTCTCATTTCTGCACCCGGCACTTCTTCTTAATTAGGCTCTTATCCTTTTCCGAGGACACATGAATGATTCACTTATTCTGCTGTTTGGATGCACCTTGCACCTCCTCATTATTGCTGAACTCGTATTACCTCCAACACTCGTAAAGATGCTGCGGCAGGCAGATGAGAGCAAGGCGAGGATAGCAGTGACGATGACGATGGTTAATGATAAACGTCATTGTTGATCAAGTCTTCACAAGAATAAATGTGTTCCTCGAAAACAAAAATCCCACTTTAATGAATATGTACATAACAAAAAAGAACTTTGCACGGCAGATGGGGGTATAATCTTGAGAAATTCACATTTGAACATTAGGCATCATAAATGAATTATCTGAAAGGAAATAAATAATCCTCAAAGTACCTGTCATTTTTCAAAATATGCCTGAGGTAATTACCTGCCAATTACATTTGAGTGGCAGACAAGGTTGCATTCATTTACACAACGGCAAACAGTTTAGAAAATCTAGTGAAAGACCCCAAACAGCGGGGGCAGTGTATAAATTAAGCTGTTAATGAGCGGCAAATCCAGCATGATTTGACCATTAGGTCCAATTTTTTTGTTTTTCAAAGAAAAACTCCTGAGACTGCCGTTGTTTGAATAAATTCCGTTAAATCATTTGGACTGGTGGCATTGCTTTAAGTGGTGTTTGACCAATGCCGCATTAAAGTACCATGGACCCCCCCCCCCCCCAAAAAAAAAAAAGCACCATCACGACTCAGTTAGTGTCCCCGTCCAACCTGACGTTGTTGTTCATGTTAAAAAACCAAGGAAGACAATTCTGTGTTTTGACGGAAAGATTTGGGAATGTGGTAAAAAACTAGTGCGGTGCTCGTTCCGAGCGTGTGGCCGTTCCAAGCGAGCCGACGGCTTGGACCCCGGGACTGCTGCTTGCAGCGCTGTCGAGAACCGTTCGTTGCTCGCTGACTGCGTGGAAAGTGAAAAAGAGTTTATTTTATTCGTGTTGAGCATGTCAAATTCGACACTGCACTCCCTTGAGCACCTAGCAACACACCTGCCAAGTGTGAAGTAGATCAGATGAACGGTTCTCGAGATAAACGATGGACACACAGACAGAGACTCCTTGACTTATAGTTAGATGCTATTTATGTGACATCAAAATATCCATGTTTCCCCAGCTGATCGTTTGTTCCTTAATAAAATAAAATGTACGTTGAGGAATCCACTACTATAGCCTCAAAAATGTGTAAATAAGTATTTGCAGCAGCTCTAAAGCTGCTATAAATGCAGCCAAGTCCTGTGGTTTATTTAATCCAAGAACTGATGCATAAGTGCAAAACCATTTTACAGACGCACAAGGAATACTTTCCATGCTTTTCTTTAAATTGAGCTAGTAGTGGTGTGAAATTGTTTATGGATAGAGTAGTGAGAGGGGATGTCTGTTTTTTTTTTGCTATTCTGGAGAATCAAATGATTGACAGATGAGGATTCATGAGAAGGGGGTGGCCTTGTCTGAAGGGTGGGGGGTGACGGAGAGATGACACTACTAGATGTATTCAAGGAAGGAAACAAAAAAAGTTGAATTCATGGTTAAAGAAACAACTAAATTTATTTTAACAATCGGAGGGGTTGTGTTCAGTTCATTGATACCCAGTGTAACTACTGCAATAAATATTACATTATATTAAGAAGTAATAGAAAAACTGCATTAAAACTGGAAACTCCTTGTATTTTTCCCCTGATTCCCCCCGAAAATGTGTTATTTCAGGTTTAAGTGTAACCAGCAGTAAAGTTGGTGACATCAGATGCATTGAGGTCATGGTTTGGGCTGTGAAGTGTTTAGTCTAGCACATACCCTGCCCAACATGCTAAGATCCCCAAAGCTGACCATTTAAACGTGGCCGTTTCTGTTACAGGAAAATGAAGCACACAGTTACTCCACTCTGAAGTCTAAAAATACCAGCGCCCGGGTATCGGGGCTGAAGCCGGGCACCAAGTACATCTTCCAGGTCCGAGCCAGAACGTCGGCGGGTTGCGGAGACTTCAGCCAGAATGTGGAGATTCAGACTGGGAAAGCAGGTGTGTGTGTGTGTTTGTATATCATGGTCTATAAGAAACAGAAATACATTGTGTCACAGAACCTGCTGCCTGCCCTGAGCCACGGGGACCCTATAGCGGTCGTATGCTGTTTAATACAGTTGAAAAAGTGTTAAAAGACTTCCCAGGCCAGACTGCACAGCATGGTCCTGGGCTAAAGTGTCAGCGAGGCTGATAGCCGCCCCCGTCCATCCCTCGTTTCTATTGATCTGAGCTTTGTTAGGGGGTCACCGCTGTCAGAAAAACTGCAGCCTATCCCAGTGCTGGGGGGGGGGGGGGGGGGGGGGGCTAGAAGTCTTCATGAGTCTGTCCACCTGAGGCCAGTACAACACTGAAAGTTAGGACTCACTGGAAAAACCTTTATTGGAACATTTTTCTTTCCTAATAGGGGATTTGGCAGAGAACCTGCGGAGCAGACTTCAGGTCTGCAAAGCTAAACCTCCTGCCTGGTCAGAGTCCCAGTGCTGTTTCACTGACTAATAGTCTCCCTTCATTCTGCTGCTCACTGGACCCAGACTCTGCTCCTCTTGATACTGACTCTGAAAACAAGAGGACTGTACATGCCCCCCCCCCCCCCACCCCCGCTACCATACATGCTGAGTAATCAATAAGTCCTAAAGTTTATGAAAACCAGATTAGCCTTTTTTTCGTTGTGTCCGTTCCGTGTGTAGTTCAGTCTTACCCAACGTTGAAGCTTTAATGGTAACCATGTTTATCTCAAGGCTCTAGGGATGGCAAAGTCTTTGATCCTGACTGAAATATCTCTTTACATGGATTGCCGTGGAATTTTTTATGTTCATGGTCCCCAGAGGATGAAACCTACCGTGACCTTTTACCTTTGCTCTAGCGCCAACAGCAAAAAGCTAAAGCTTTCACTTGTATCTACATCTCCTAAAGCATCACTGTACCTCACTGTGGTACAGCCTTCACAGAGCTGCCAGTGTGTCGTCCCTGCTGTAGCACACACAGTTGAAATGATTAGCAAAGAAATGTATCCACGACACACTTAATTATGATTAGGGCTTGTTATTACACGAAATGGTGAATAAAAAAATGCCACCGAAATCACAAATGCAATAGCTTATTCATGACTCACAAAATGTATTAGTTTACGTACTCGACAGTCTTATTAAGTTCTAGCATAATTAGATTTTCTGTCATTTGAAAGATACATTATTTTTACCTCTTACTTTATGTGCAGTTATCATACTATCAGGTCTATTCAATCTTTCAAAGTAAATGAACATTAGCTGAATATTCCCTCCATATGATGCCATGCACAAAGTTTCAAAAATGCAAACAGGAGGTAATTACAAAATGTTGAGCTCTTTAATGAAGCTACAAATTCCTGTTTATCTTGTTTGACCACGAACTCTCTACCTGCCCGCCTGTGTTTGCCGCCGTGTGTGTGTCAGTGTAAACTGCAAACTCGACTAACGCGGAGCGTTGTGTTTGCGTGTGTGTGTTTCCAGCTCCTCTGCGCTACAACACCATGACCATCATCTGGATCTGCATGGCCCTGGTGTCCGGCCTGGTCACCTTTCTGGCCATCTTCATCTGCAGGAAACGGCAAGGCTACACTTTACCACACTACCCATCGCTGCTGTGTGTGGAACACTTTCTTACGCTACTCTACCGTATCTCTCTTTGTGTAAATGTTGCTTGTGATCAGAAGCCCTGTGTGCACTGTGTTTCTCCCTCCTGTGGTATTGCCTGCAAAGTAAAATTTTAAAAAGTGAGGTTGTAATCTGAGTGAAGAGTTATTCCATCCAAAAGGGGCTGAATCTCATTTAAGCTTGCTTTTGAGAATCTAAAACACCTTTAGTCTCCTTTGCCATGTTGGAATGTTCATTTTCTTTAGCTTCTCTCATCTCCTCAACCCTCCCTGTCCTCTCACCGCCTTGTTTAGCTAATTTCCTAAATCATAATTTCCACCTCGTAGTGCATTTAATTATGTTGATTCATGTCCAGTAGCTTGCAAGCCAAACGTTCCCACTTATCCTGTCAACCCCACCCTTCCTCCCTTTTTTTGATGTTTTCAACTTACATCTCTGGAATGCTGCATCGAATAATTAATTCCAATGCACTTAATTAATTCGTGTTTCACTGCTTATTAAGTTTTTCATTTCCATTCTGTTAGAGAGGGGAAGAATATGTCGGAGGATTTAAATGTGTAATCCAGGCAAAATCATGTTGTCCAATGTAATTAAGATGCTGGTTCAGAAAAGGAAAGCTTCACCGATGGTGGAGTTTAAAATGCTCATTTTTAATGAATACGCAAACAATGATGTTAAACTGATGAGAAAAAAAAAAAAAAACTACGTATGGCAGAAACCACCAGGGTCAGTTTTATGGTCCATAGCTCCAAAAAAACACGCTATCCCCGTAGAAGCACACGGCTAATTATTATGCAGAAGGACCTCATCAGACCTCTGTACAGACTGAAGAAAAGTCCTGCCGTGTGTTTGGTTCCGTAAGCTCCGTTAGCTATATTAGCTTGTTAGCTGTTAGCTCTGTTAACCAAAATAGGCTTGATATACAGTCATAAATGAGCACAAAACGTGTTAGGCTGATGGATCCGGCAGTTTGCGATATTAGCCGTGGATAGATGGACAGACACAGGGATATGCACACACACACACACACACACACACACACGGCCATTCACATAACCTCCTGGTGGAGATAATGATTGAAGTATAAGTAAGGAGATGGGAGGCAATAACAATGGTTTCTGCCACAGAGTGAGATCCAAACGGTTTAAAGAAACCTACACCAGCACTCACACATGAAGGGACAGGATACAAACATAGTGAATTAAACCCTCAATGTGTGTGTGTTGTCGCCAACCACCATGACTCAAGAAAGCGCCCAACAGCAAAGACATGGCCAATAGTGCTTGGAATTTCAAGCACACAAAAAAAGCCGTTTTTACGCCACTCCCCTACATAAGTGAAATTTAAACTTTGTTTTAAGAAAAACATGAATAAGACAAACCTATGTAGTGATGCTACATGTAAAAAGTGTTAGTCACCTCTTTCAACGCAAAGTTAAAAATAGTATTTCTGTAGCGTGTGGCTTCCCCAACACCGCCCGTATTTGTGATCGATGCATTAAATCTCCTAAATGCCCTCCTGAGATGTGTCCACTGTTCCTTCATTGCATTAATATATGATGTTAATCATTTTAACTTGAACTAAACATGGAAGCATACCCATAGAAACAGGTCTGTTAATATGAAAGGGAACCTCATAATGGAAATAATTAGGCTCGGTTCCACCTTGTTGCCGGTGGAAACCCTAATTAACAGGGAGAACAGGTTGACATATTGCTCCTTATGAATTACTAAGTTTCACTAAGTGATGAATAGCTCTGTTAAAGTTAATAATTCATTATGAACAACTATTGATTTATTCATTTTGAGCCGAGTTTGATACATTTTGTATAAATGTTTCACTATTGTCCTGTATTCATCCCACTGTGTGTGTGTGTGTGTGTGTGTGTGTGTGTGTGTGTGGTTTGTATAGACACTGTGGCTACAGCAAAGCCTTCCAGGACTCTGATGAGGAGAAGATGCATTACCAGAACGGTCACGGTATGTTTGGCCCCACTCCTTAATTATAACCATTAAGCACACGTATTGATTAGACTGCATGTAATAAAGTTCATCATCCGAGCAAACAATTTTTCATCACGCGCTGACTGACCGCAGGAGCACCCGCTGTTTATTATCTCTCTCTCTGCTGCTTCTTTCTGTGAGCCAGTTCTTCTCTTTCATCAAGTCTTCCCTCGCACACACCAGCGACGAGGGGCTGAGTCCCCGCTCTCGTTCTCCGATATGTGACCGAATGCTAATGTTGTTTATCTTAGTGTCATTCCCCGACGCAAGGTTCTACATCGACCCGCACACGTACGAGGACCCCTGCCAGGCGGTCCACGAGTTTGCCCGAGAAATTGAAGCTTCCAGGATCAAAATAGAGAAAATCATTGGCTCAGGTAAAAAAAAAAATATGTGAAACTTGTGCACGCACACACACACACGCGAGCGCGCGCACACACAGAGTGAGAATCATTGGCCGGGGCTAACTTAAAATCATTGGCCAGTGTAAAGGCTGCGGTGTGCAGCAGAGAGGAGGATGGCAGAGTGGAATCAGAGCGTTGCGTGGGGCTGTCAGTCAGAGTCCCTCAGACGGGCAGGGAATACTAACACTGTGTCGGCTCCACAATACACTGTGCTGCTGGATGTAACTCCTGCAGACATGAAGAGAAGTGTAGACTTGAGGAAGACAAATAAGCCATCCCACTTTAAAAGTTCTTCTGAGATAAGAATTAATGAGAAAGAGGCTGATGGAGGATTAGCTTACTTCTACTTTTGCACATATGGATTTCTCTTATCTAACGCAGCAAATTAACTTAAGACACATTTACAAGTATTTCTTATATGTTACATGTGGCGGGGGGGTGCACAGTGCATGTTGAATGCAGTAGAATAGAATTGAACGAGTGGATTCATGCTAAATGGACTCTTTTCTTGTGTTTGTGTTAAGGGGAGTTTGGGGAGGTGTGCTATGGACGCATGAGACTCCCGGGGAAGCGAGACATCCCAGTGGCCCTGAAGACCCTGAAGGCGGGATACACGGAGAAGCAGAAGCGGGACTTCCTGGCGGAGGCGTCCATCATGGCCCAGTTCGACCACCCCAACGTCATTCGCCTGGAGGGAGTGGTAACCCAGAGTACGCTACCGCTACATCTATATATTAGTGTTAATAAAGTTGTTTTCACGATTACTGACTATGAGTTAAGAGTTATGACTGTTAAAGATCATGATAAATAACAGTGAACGTACATTTTTAGGCTACATAGGCTTCACCAAGCCTCATCTACTGTGTGTCGTGTAGACAACTCGCAAAGCTTTCACAACTTGCTCCCTCAGTTAGAACTCTTCCTTTGACTTATAATTTGGCTGTCCAGGAAGTAAGCCCATAGTTATGGTGAAGTGGACTTGGGCTGAAGAGCTTAGAGGAAGAAGGGTTCCTCCAGTGCCTCTATGGCTCACTGTGTAAAAGTAATGGCTTTCTCTCTGATATTGCAAAAGTATTCATTCATATTTTTGATTTATTAAATTAGGACATAATTCTTTTGGACGTCACATGCGCCATAATCGGTGTTGAACATGCATGTAAATAAATATTAAAAAGTATTAAATATCCTGCAAATATGCGGTTCATCCAACCTGTCTCATTCCAAACTGGTCACATGCGAACGCTTGGTCACGATGCCTTGGCTTCACGTACTGGGTAGCCCAACGCAGCAAACTATGGCGCTCCACAACGGTCGCTTCGAGCGACAGGGGGGTGCCGTCTCAGGTCGCTAGCCGCTATAGGCTGTCTCCTTTGCTACGTCACCAGGGCCCGCCTCAACTCCACCGACGAGCCACCTCTTTGCCAATTTTTAGAGTTGTGGCTGTGTCGTCACTGCCAAGATGCTTCACGACGACTCACCAAAAAGCTATGGGTGACGGACATATTTCATACGGTCCATTGTTAAAATGAGTAAATTTGTTACGACAGCGAAGTTACAAAGTTGATTTTTGGTTTCACATGGGACACGAACAGTGGTCTGCTAGGTGAAAGTTATGCGTTTGAGCCAGTTGGGTCTCATACAGACGATAAAAGGATGCCTTGTGTGTTGAGGTCCATACAAAGCGTCGCTAATTGAGGACCTGGGAATGAGACCGGGCTGGTTTAGCGTAAGATGGAGTCCTGAAGGTTCCTGTTTGTTCCCTCAGGCAAACCGGCGATGATCATCACAGAGTACATGGAGAACGGCTCTCTGGACTCCTTCCTCAGGGTTGGTATTGAAGCAGTAAAGGTTTCTGTTTACTTTTCATTTTGACTCAGTGTAAAGTGATTCTCCTGTTCTCTGTTATTGAGTAAGTGGCGATCTTTTCCTTCACTGTTTAGCTATACAAGCTATAACTGCTCATCCTCCGGTGAAAACAATGTATTACGACTTCTTAGCAACCTTTACAAAGCTCTAATTCAAGTTTAGCGGATTCGTTTCCAATGGATTTCGGGAAGGTTTTATTGGTGTTGGAGAATTCTTCTCAACACACCAAGGAGAACGTACTCGGTAGATACATGGTTTTCACAAGAGAGCAACATCACTTCACATCACTTGCTATTCATCAGAGAATCACTGTTGCCAGACACCAGTGGTTTAGAGCAGCAAATGTGAAAGTTTTCTCTTCAACGAGATACAAGTTGATTTAACACTGTGTCATATCGACAATGTCAAACAGCTCCAGCATTTGCTTATATGAAGATACCGTAGATTATTACTTAACAAGCAAATCCCTGTCATGTTTTCTTCTCTTATCTGTACTCTCCTCTCTATCTTGATTAAAATCTCTTCTATTATCACTCTCCTCATCTGTTCTGCTGCTCTACCTTCACTTCTTTTTTTGTGATCTGCCATTAAAACTCCCTACCACCTTCCCCCCAATCTTTCTCTTTTTCTCTTCCCCCTACCCGTAGAGGCACGATGGCCAGTTCACCGTCATCCAGCTGGTGGGTTTGCTGCGCGGCATCGCGGCAGGTATGACCTACCTGTCTGACCTGGGCTACATCCACAGAGACCTGGCTGCCCGCAACATCTTGGTCAACAGCAACCTGGTGTGTAAGGTGTCTGACTTCGGCCTGTCCCGGGTGCTGGAGGACGACCCCGACGCTGCATACACCACCAGTGTGAGTTTTCACATTGAGGCAAGCATTGATGCAACGCACACACACACTCACACACTTCTTTAAAGGAGGCGGCGAGCACGTGTAATGGGTATGAAAAACATACATCAACTATTCCACTTAGGTCGTATCAACGTTATATGTCAAAATTGCAGTTACAGCCTCATGTAAACTTGCATAAGAACACACAATGAGTTCCATGCAGTGAGGAAGATTTTTACAGATTCCTAAGGGGTGCTCCAGCAATTTCGTAATGCACTTCCATTGGGGGGACTACCAATGGAGAAAATGGTTTAAAAAAATTAAAGCAGCAGAGCCTGATATATCAGGACGGGTGAAATCTCCAAAAACCCTGGAATCCTACATTTCCCATTTACAACCTATAGCAGCCAATAGAACGCCCATCTGACTTTTTTCTCTCCAGATAAAAATTATAATACGTATAACAAGTGGACGTAGTCGTCGTAGTTTGGCATTTGGGCCGTCACCATCTTGGATTTTGGTAGTCTTGTCTTTTTTCTTGGTAACCAGCTAGCAAAAGTGAACATCTTTTGACAGCGGGGGAGTGACATTGAGATGCCGTATAAGGCTCTTGTAGAGGCAGCGACCTGTCAATCACAGTAAGCCCGCCCTAAAGCATACTCCTCTTTATGGTCTATTTGACTCTAAATGGACCATCATTTACTAAATGAACATCATGCTGTATTGAAGAAGACTTGAAACTAGAGATTGAGACCATAAACTCATGTTTACAATGTTTACTGAGGTAATAAATCAAGAGAGAAGTAGAGTCATTTTCTCATAGACTTCTATACAACCAGAGGAGTCGCCCCCTGATGGTCAGCAGAGAGAATGCAAGTTTAAGACACTTCCACATAGGCTTCACCCAGCAGAACCGGACTATGCTGGGCTCTGGTCATCCAAATCAAAAAAACATATAACCCTGATGATGTCATTCATTTTTAATAACATGTAATTTCGTGTTCATGACTTAAGAGCATGCTCCACCATGTTCTTAATTTCCAGCTGTTTCACAGATGAAATAAAAAAGAATTAAGGCACTTAGATAGATTATCTTGGCAAAAGCTTAAATGGATCACCGGATTTCTTTTTTTTCTCACTTTCTGCTCAGGGCTTCCGTACATCAGGGTTTTTTACTGAGACAAAGTTCCTTCAGAGCCACAGAGGACATTAATCATCTGAGTAGTGCTCAGCGCTGCCTTTTATGTGTACATTGAGTTCCAACTTTAAAACTGCACAAGGCATACTGGCTGCCTTTAGCAGCAAGTGCTTTATATATTGAACCTCAGACGTAAAAATCCTTAAGATCATGTAAATATAGTGCAATGCCAAAAGATAATGTCCTTACAGCCATCACATATATACATTCATCAGATATACAGTATATCTTCATATTTTGTCAAATTAAATTGACAAGTAAAGATGTTTTTTTTACTATATCCTATTTATCATTCGTGAATAACCTTTATTTAAGAGGGCAGTTCCACTGAAATCCGGCCAAGAAAGAAGCATCAAGATGAGAGTTAAAGCTGGAGACAAAAGCTACACAGATACAATCAAGTCCAATGAAACTGAGAGCAAAGTAAAATCATGTCTGTAAGTGCTCCAGCAGAGAGCAGTCCAGTATTAAACCTACAGCCCGGTGAGCACAAGCCTGAACTATAAAATATAAAGAAGCCGAGCTCCTTCCAGTGTCTGATGCTATCAGCTCACAGCAGATGGAAATCAGCATTTGACACATTTGTCTGTTACAGTCTGTTAAAGCACGGCAATCAGATTACAGGAAGCTGGGTGATGACATGCAGCATCACCCAGAGACATGCTGCTTTAGGGGAAAAGGATTGTTAATGAGGATATTACAGACACTATAGCGTCATCTGGAAATTAATGGCTGATTATGGCTGATGATAAACACGGTTCTCGTTACTATCTGGAAGTAAATAAAAAGCTGCCTATTGTATGGAATCTGGCAGCCAAAGTCACTTTGAAGAAGCTGCGAGTGTTGAGGTCTTGAGTGAAGGTTACAGGATTCCCGTCATGTTGCAGGTTTTTATGGTTTAGCAGGACGTCAGGTGTGTGCCTAATGGGCTGCGTTTTGAGAGCAACCTTCAAATGTTTAAAATAACCCACTCGGGAGCGCTTTGTTTGTTTAAGAAGTGACGCGTCCATCTGTCAACCTAATTAAGTGTCACTTTTATATCAAGAGTAAAGTGTAAGTAGTTCACATACTTGCAAACATTTGCAAGTCTATTCTCGTACTGGCCCCGCAGCACATGCGCCCTGTTTAGTCATTTAACCATGGTGTGTCTTCTAACTTTAAACGTTCATGTACATTTACTCACTGGTGTAGGTAAGTATTGAGTAGGCTAGTACTTCCCTAATCTCAATCTTTATGCTACTTTTTACCTCAATGTCTCCTCATTTCAGAGGATAACTGCATATTTACTCCAGTATTGGACTGCTATAGATACTTTGTATACTACATTGTTGATTAAACTACTCAACAGTATACACAGTAGTTAAAATGAGCCGCTTTCACTAACATATAAATGCTGTTTACACATTGAGGGAATGGTAATAAATCAATAATATGCTGCACGTTATAACAATATGAATAAGGCTTTTCTGCATGAGTACTACTACTACTACTGATAAGACTTCTGTACCTTTACTTGTGTAGGGTTATGTTGAGACTGTGGTACTACTAACCTGTGTGCTTCATTGGGGACATGTTTGGCTTTTTAAGTTAACAATCATTTTGGCTGCATACATGTGGCAAGGGGTTTTTCTTTATTTTTTCTAATTTTGGAGGTTAAGCCCCAGCTCTCATAATAGGTCTATAATAAACTGTGTAGTCAAAATACATTCAGACCCCAAAGGACAAAAATGTCCCCATTGAAACCCATTAAAAACATCAATGTTTGATCCCACGCCCATTATAGCACACAATCAAGCATTATATTATATCAGGCTTTGAACCTAGAGCCCTGGCTTCAAAATGTTACTATGTTCTACCAGATGTAGCCGTGTTCTCATGTTACAAATGACAAATGCATACTATTTTCTTGGTTTCCACTGTTGGAAGCATTGCTGCTGCATTTTTGAGCAAAACATCAAAATCAATGTTGTTGCTAATCATTGAAATATCGTGACTAATAACTTGACTGTGAAAAAAGATTAAGTATACAGAAAATAATTAAATTTTTGTGGGGCTAAAAACAACAGTGGTGTTATAAAAATTATGTTAACATAAATAACATTTTAAGGGTTAAAATTCTGAAACTATTTGAATATTTGGTAGTGATGATCAGGGCTTATGTTTGTTCAATTTATTAATTACTTTTGCAGTTTTAGCAAGGGGACATCTCAGAACATCAGAGCAACTTTTTTTAAAGGGACGCACAAGCGTTAAACTGTCCATCAAACCAAAATAATGAGCTAAAAGACACTAAAATGCTCCGTAGAGCTGAGGGCAACTGTGAAGTCGGGTGATCATTTTCTGTGGGTTTGTCACTACCAGCGACCCCTTTCATATTATACAGTCATTTGATCCAGTATGAAAATATGAATTAGGGTAGCTTTAAGATAGGATCCACTGGATTTTCTTGATTAAACAGAGAATATTGTCAACATTTTTGTATTAAATTAGTTTGTGACCACCTCCCCCAGCTGTATTTGAACAGATGTGGGGTCTACCTCCCTGGTAAATGTTGACAATGTCTTTTTCACCGTCCCCACCTGGATTTAAAGGTTAAGGCCAGCATCAATCTGTATTTTCCTTAGTGTCAACAGATCCCAGTGCAAGACCAAAATCACACAGTGTGTGACCCTCAGCTCCAAATCCCCTCGAAGACATAAGACGTAAATCTTTAAAAGCAAAGTTTCTTTCTTGTTTTTTAAAGGCTCATTCATTTTCATAGACAGCTGGGAGCAGCAGTGTTCAGCAAACTTCACTCAAAACCCCCCCCAAAAAGAAAAAAGTTTGTTGGGGGCTATTTTCATATGAAAATACACATTTGGCGCGTTGCAGAAACATGTCAACCAGTGCAACAATGTGGCTGATTTATGTTTTTTTTTTTTTACAGTTTTTGGACAATAATGGAGCTATACCCCATAGAGGACTAAAATATTTGAATTAAATAATAAAATATAGTATAGTATAGTATTTTTAAGTAGGATACATTCTTTGATGGCTTTGGTCTTTTCATGGGATGATGATATGATAAGAAAGAATATAGAACATAGCCAAACTAATCCTTTATTCTGCGATCATGAGTTGGATTCTATAACTAAAGAAAGATTGAAAGACCCTGGTCAATCATTTTTATTCTCCCAACAGGGCGGGAAAATTCCAATCCGCTGGACAGCCCCCGAGGCCATCGCCTTCAGGAAGTTCTCCTCCTCCAGCGACGTGTGGAGCTACGGCGTGGTCATGTGGGAGGTGACGTCCTACGGAGAGCGACCGTACTGGAACCTCACCAACAGAGACGTGAGCGCTGTTTGTTTCACGAACTAGCCCCCCTCACCTTATTGTCGCAGCATACACTGTACTCTCGTGCCTATTTTTTTGTTCAGGTGATCAAATCCGTGGAGGAGGGCTACAGGCTGCCCGCTCCCATGGGCTGCCCCGGTCCTCTGCACACGCTCATGCTGGACTGCTGGCAGAAGGACCGCAACGAGAGGCCGCGCTTCTGCCAGATAGTCACCGTTCTCGACAAGCTAATCCGCAACCCGGAGAACCTGAAGTCCATGGACACGCTCTGCAGGTGGGTGGGCCGCTGAGTAGATCCACGTTTGCATCGTGTCACATGCCGAGGAGTCTTTTGATTCAATTTGGCCCGACGGTTTCGCCCGACATTTAATCAAATATTGGTTCGCATGATTAGCGGATTAAGACGCAACAATCTAAGCGGGGGGGCTGAGAAGATGATCCGCCGGACAACGTCTGGTGACGGGCTGTTAGGCTGCTAAGTAGCCGTCCTGGTGTGGGAGCCGGGGTAAATCCAATCTCATCCCGCTGCTTTAAAACATGAGCGCGGTGGGATAAAGTTGCAGCCCAAAAGTTTCCCTCAAAGTTCTCCGGCAAATGAAGCCAGGTGGTTCTCCAATAAGCTCACTCCTGATAGACGCGCTGTGAGTAAAAGCCCGGCTGTGATACTGACATTGATCCGCGGCGAATCTGGGAACACGTTTGAGAGGACAGCCGGGCCAAAGACGGACCTGCGTAAATTGCTCAGTTCAGATCCCGGGTCCTACGGAGCCAGTGGTGCGTGGCGCCGTGCGTCTATGTCAGCGTGAGGTAGAGGAGAAGTGTTCAGGATTCCTGCCTTTATTAATCTACCCAAAGCAGCCATCCTGCAACCACAGCCACTACCTCTTCTCTATCATTTGAACCGCTATTGATTTTCTGCCTCAGCTACCAGCACGTTTCAAAGACCCCCCCCCCGTTTTCCCTCCAGGTTGCTCTGCCTCTTGCTCACTTTTTGCCTCTTTTTCTCATTTTCGGACTCCCTCGAACTAATCTTTTTGTCTTCCCATCAATCTTCCTCTCTCTCTCTCTCTCTCTCTCTCACTCTCTCTCTCTCTCTCTCTCTCTCTCTCTCTCTCTATGTCCATCCGTCTCTCTTTCTATTTGTGTCCCGCAGTTTAAACAGTCCTCCGCTGATGGAGAGAGCTATCCCCGACTTCAGTAGCTGTAACTCAGTAAACGACTGGCTGGACACCATAAAGATGAGCCGCTACAAGGACCACTTTGCGGCAGGGGGTTACCAAACTCTGGGACACGTCATAAGCATGAACCAAGGGTAAGTGCTGACGGTGATCAGAGGTGATGGTCTTCTCAGATAATCAGTTCGACCACTGTCATTTTTCTGCATTTTACTTTTGTTAACTGCCACCTCCGCGGTTCGATCATCCATTGAGCTCCTGTCACAAGCAAGATAAACCCTCAGGATCTTAGCTTGTTTCTATTTCA